>NC_061513.1:174684016-174738985 GCF_022539505.1 Lolium rigidum
CGGCCACATCTTATGTACTTTGCTTGGAGCGTCGGTTTGTTTTTGTTTTTTGTTTTGTTTGAATAAAATGGATCCTAGCATTCACTTTGTGGGAGAGAGACACGCTCCGCTGTTGCATATGGACAAATATGTCCTTAGGTTCTACTCATAGTATTCATGGCGAAGTTTCTCCTTCGTTAAATTGTTATATGGTTGGAATTGGAAAATGCTACATGTAGTAACTCTAAAATGTCTTGGATAATTTGATACTTGGCAATTGTTGTGCTCATGTTTAAGCTCTTGCATCATATACCTTGCACCCATTAATGAAGAAATACTTAGAGCTTGCTAATTTGGTTTGCATATTTGGTTTCTCTAGAGTCTAGATAACATCTAGTATTGAGTTTTGAACAACAAGGAAGACGGTATGGAGTCTTATAATGTTTACCATATGTCTTTTATGTGAGTTTTGCTGTACCGTTCATCCTTGTGTTTGTTTCAAATAGCCTTGCTAGCCTAAACCTTGTATCGAGAGGGAATACTTCTCATGCATCCAAAATACTTGAGCCAACCACTATGTCATTTGTGTCCACCATACCTACCTACTACATGGTATTTATCCGCCATTCCAAAGTAAATTGCTTGAGTGCTACCTTTAAAATTCCATCATTCACCTTTGCAATATATAGCTCATGGGACAAATAGCTTAAAAACTATTGTAGCATTGAATATGTACTTATGCACTTTATCTCTTATTAAGTTGCTTGTTGAGCGGTAACCATGTTTCTGGGGACGCCATCAACTATTCCTTGTTGGATATCATGTGAGTTGCTATGCATGTCCGTCTTGTCTGAAGCAAGAGAGATCTACCACCTTCATGGTTGGAGCATGCATGTTGTTAGAGAAGAACTTTGGGCCGCTAACTAAAGCCATGATTCATGGTGGAAGTTTCAGTTTGGACACATATCCTCAATCTCATATGAGAATAATAATTGTTGCCACATGCTTATGCATAAAAGAGGAGTCCATTATCTCGTTGTCCATGTTGTCCCGGTATGGATGTCTAAGTTGAGAATAATCAAAAGCGAGAAATCCAAAATGCGAGCTTTCTCCTTAGACCTTTGTCCAGGCGGCATGGAGGTACCCCATTGTGACACTTGGTCAAAACATGTGCATTGCAAAGATCCGGTAGTCCAAGTTAATTAGGACAAGGTGCGGGCACTATTAGTATACTATGCATGAGACTTGCAACTTGTAAGATATAATGTATATAACTCATATGCTTTATTACTACCGTTGACAAAATTGTTTCATGTTTTCAAAATAAAAGCTCTAGCACAAATATAGCAATCGATGCTTTCCTCTTTGAAGGACCATTCTCTTTACTTTTATGTTGAGTCAGTTCACCTATCTCTCTCCACCTCAAGAAGCAAACACTTGTGTGAACCGTGCATTGATTCCTACATACTTGCATATTGTACTTGTTATATTACTCTATGTTGACTATTATCCATGAGATATACATGTTACAAGTTGAAAGCAATCGCTGAAACTTAATCTTCCTTTGTGTTGCTTCAATACCTTTACTTTGATTTATTGCTTTATGAGTTAACTCTTATGCAAGACTTATTAATACTTGTCTTGAAGTACTATTCATGAAAAGTCTTTGCTTTATGATTCACTTGTTTACTCATGTCATCACCATTGTTTTGATCGCTGCATCCACTACATATGTTTACAAATAGTATGATCAAGGTTATGATGGCATATCACTTCAGAAATTATCTTTGTTATCGTTTTACCTCGCTCGGGACGAGCAGTAACTAAGCTTGGGGATGCTTGATACGTCTCCGACGTATCGATAATTTCTTATGTTCTATGCCATATTATTGATGATACCTACATGTTTTATGCACACTTTATGTCATATTTGTGCATTTTCTGGAACTAACCTATTAACAAGATGCCGAAGTGCCGCTTGTCGTTTTCTGCTGTTTTTGGTTTCGAAATCCTAGTAACGAAATATTCTCGGAATTGGACGAAATCAAAGCCCAGGGGCCTATTTTTCCACGAAGCTTCCGAAGTCCGAAGGAGAGACGAAGAGGGCCACGAGGGGGCCACACCCTAGGCGGCGCGGCCCCCCTTGGCCGCGCGGCCCCGTGGTGTGGGGCCCTCGTGCCGCCTCTTGACCTACCCTTCCGCCTACAAATAGCCTCCGTGACGAAACCCCCGGCACCGAGAGCCACGATACGGAAAACCTTACCGAGACGCCGTCGCCGCCGATCCCATCTCGGGGATCCAGAGATCGCCTCCGGCACCCTCGCCGGGAGAGGGGAATCATCTCCCGGAGGACTCTACACCGCCATGGTCGCCTCCGGAGTGATGAGTGAGTAGTCTACCCCTGGACTATGGGTCCATAGCAGTAGCTAGATGGTTGTCTTCTCCTCATTGTGCTTCATTGTTGGATCTTGTGAGCTGCCTAACATGATCAAGATCATCTATCTCGTAATTCTATATGTTGTGTTTGTCGGGATCCGATGGATAGAGAATACTATGTCATGTTAATTATCAAGTTATTATACATGTGTTGTTTATGATCTTGCATGCTCTCCGTTTCTAGTAGAGGCTCGGCCAAGTTTTTACTTTTAACTCCAAGAGGGAGTACTTATGCTCGATAGTGGGTTCATGCCCGCATTGACACCTGGGACAAGTGATGTAAAGTTCTAAGGTTGTGTTGTGCTGTTGCCACTAGGGATAAAACATTGGCGCTATGTCCGAGGATGTAGTTGTTGATTACATTACGCACCATACTTAATGCAATTGTCTCGTTGTTAGCAACTTAATACCGGAGGGGGTTCGGATGATAACCTCGAAGGTGGACTTTTTAGGCATAGATGCGATTGGATGGCGGTCTATGTACTTTGTCGTAATGCCCAATTAAATCTCACTATACTTATCATGTCATGTATGTGCATTGTTATGCCCTCTCTATTTGTCAATTGCCCGACCGTAATTTGTTCACCCAACATGCTTTTATCTTATGGGAGAGACACCTCTAGTGAACTGTGGACCCCGGTCCATTCTTTAATACCGAAATACAAATCTGCTCGCAATACTTGTTTTACTATTTTCTCTCGCAAACAATCATCTTCCACAATACGGTTAATCCTTTGTTACGACGAAGCCGGTGAGATTGACAACCTCACTGTTTCGTTGGGGCAAAGTACTTTGGTTGTGTTGTGCAGGTTCCACGTTGGCGCCGGAATCTCCGGTGTTGCGCCGCACTACATCCCGCCGCCATCAACCTTCAACGTGCTTCTTGGCTCCTCCTGGTTCGATAAACCTTGGTTTCTTTCTGAGGGAAAACTTGCTGCTGTGCGCATCATACCTTCCTCTTGGGGTTGCCCAACGAACGTGTGAAATACACGCCATCAGTGACATGGATGAAGATACATGGTATGCAACCTCCATGGTGTGAGTGGAATATAATAGCTCAATCTGTATCTGTGTGTGGTATCCCTGAAGAAGTTGACTGGATGAGTGTGTTCAAGGATTGTGCTGAGGTGGTAAGGGTGAAGATAAAGTGCAGGGATGTTACCAAGATTCCTGCTTGCAGGCTCTTTCATTTCCAAGGGAAATTCCATCAGTTGCTGTTTGAGGCTGAGGGTGAACCTACTACTGGGGTAGCAGATGATCCACCTGTCCCACCACCACCTCCACCTTCTGATGGGAATGATGAGCATGAAAATGAGGAGCAGAACAGTGAAAGACAGGATGGGATGGATACAGACAGAGGCAGTGCTGCAGGGAACTCTACAAATTCTGTGGTGGTGAATCCTAATGCTGCTAGTTTGGTTCTGTAGGAAGGAGGTTGGTTACTGATGGTGTAGAGGTGAAAGAGTATGTTAGTGGAGAAGAAGTGTATGATTTGCTGCTCAAGAATGGTGAGGTAGATGAGGAAGGAAGATTCATCTGGAGGAGTGGGCCTAGCAAGATTGATGAGGAGGTGAGTGAAGAGATACAAAACTTCCTTTTGGAAGATCAGGGAAGCTTAACTTGCAAGAATGGGATTGATCTAGGCAGTGGAGAGGTGAATGAAGGCTTGGAGTTTACTCTTCCAGAGGATATTATGCCTAGCTTTGAGAAGCCTGATATAATAGGAGTGGTGGATACTGACCAACAGAGGAAGACAAGGAAGAAGAAAGTCTGGGGTCCTGTTCAGGCTACAAGACAGAGTTCCAGGGTGGATAGGTCGATGAATGTGATGAAGAAGGCTATTGAGTACAAGAAGAAGAATAACCTAGAAGAGCCAAACAAAAAGATGAAAGGTATAATGCATTCTAATGCTTTTCAGTCCTTAGATGATGATTATCTTGAATCTCTAGCTAGAAATGTAGGTGTTGATATATCTGCTGTTAGTGGTAGTTGTGAAAAAGAGGAAGCTCAAGCTGATCAGTCTAGGTGTCCAGTGAGTAGTGTGTTGCATAATAGGAATGTGGTTATAGATATTGAGATCCCTAGGGAGAATAATACTCATGGGTCTCCTCAGTCTAGGTGTCCAGTGAGCAAGGTGGTTCATAATAGGAATGTGGTAGTAGATTTTGAGATCCTTAGTGAGAATAACACTCATGGGTCTCCTTTAGCTTCCATTGATAAGGTAGATTTAGAGATCATAAATGGAAAAAGTTGCAATGGTTCTTCTCTAGTTTCTAGGGTGTGTAGAGGTGTAACAACTCCTGTTACTTGTAATAGGCAAGAGGTAGATGATTATGAGGACGAAGGTGAAAAATGGATAGAGGTCATTAGGAAATCACGGGGCAAGCACCCTAGGAAGAGAGTGCAATGTTAATTTCCTTTTTTAATATTAGAGGGATTACTGCCCTCGGTAGGAAGAAATGTCCGGAGGACATCGTCATACCTCCGAAAGTTGATTACATTGGCTTTCAGGAAACGAAAAAGAGAAGTTCTCTAGATCCTTCTTGAAAAACCTTCTAGGAAATAGAAATTTTGAGTGGAATTTCAGTCCTGCAGCTTGGTTCAGCTGGTGGGATCTTAGTTGGGGTTAATAGTGATGTCTTTGAGATAATTTCTTGGGACATTAGAACCTTCTCTCGTGAGCACAGCTTGTTAGGGTTAAAAGTACCGGTATGGTAATTAGGCTTACTACCAGTATATGGCTCTCCTTATGAAGAGGGTAAAGATGCTTTTATTTCAGAGTTGCATGAGTTGTGTTTGGGTTGGGATGGGCCTGCTATGATTGGAGGTGACTTCAATTTGGTTAGGTCACAGTGTGATAAAAGTAATGGAGTGATAGATTTTAAATGGGCTGATAAATTCAATGCTTGGATTGATTTGTGGGCCTTAGTGGAAATTGGTCTAGCTGGTAGATCCTTTACTTGGAGTAATAACCAAAGTAATAGAATTATGAGTAGAATTGATAGGATTTTTTGTACTACTGGTTTTGAGGCTTGTTTCCTTTAGGAAATGCAAGAGCTTTACCTAGATTGGGTAGTGATCATACTCCCATTTTCTGGGATTCTGGGAAAATGTGGTGCCTAGGAAGAGTAGCTTTAAATTTGAGAAATGGTGGAGCACTAGAGTAGATTTTGGAGAGGTGGTTGTTAAAGCTTGGTCTACCCAGGTTTTTAGTAATAATCCTTTGGATATTTGGCAATCTAAGGTTAGGTGCTTTAGGTGTTCTGCTAAAGGGTGGAGTGCAAATATTGATGCTGAAATTAGGAAGAAAAAGAAAAACCTTATGGAGGAATATGATAGACTAGATATTAAAGCTGAATCTCAAGAGCTGTCAGATGGGGAAGTTGAAAGATTTAATCTAATCCTTGAAGAGCTAAGTTCTTTTTGGCTCATTGAGGAGATTAAAGCTAAGCAGCGTTCCAGAGATAAAGACATATGTGAAGGAGATAGGAATACTGCTTATTTTCATGCTTTAGCTAATCAAAGGAGAAGGAAGAAAATGATTGCTGTGCTAGATGGGCCTGATGGTCCTGTCACTGAAACCAAAGATATGTTAGAGATAACTAAACACTATTATAAGGATTTATTTGGTGCTGAAGATAGACCTGACATTAGGTTGTTAGATAATTTTTTCCTTCCTGAAGAAAAAGTAACTATAGAGGAAAATGAGATGTTAGGAAGTCGTTTTACTTTAGAAGAGGTGAAGGAGGCTGTTTTTGGTTCTTATGCTGATGGTGCACCTGGACCTGATGGCTTATCCTTTTTCTTTTACCAGAAGTACTGGGATGTTATTGCACAAGATTTAATGAATTTATTTGATGCTTGGTTTGAAGATAAGTTGGATATCTTTAGACTAAATTTTGCTATGATTACTTTGATTCCAAAAGAAAATGATGCTAGGACTATGAGGAAGTTTAGGCCTATAAGTCTCTTGAATTGTAGCTTCAAGATTTTCTGTAAAGTCTTAACAAATAGATTGGCTAAAATCATAGGGAGGTTAATCTCTTATAATCAATCTGCTTTTATTAAGGGCAGATATATTTTAGAGAGTGTGGTTACTGCACATGAAATTATGCATGAGGTTCATAGGAGGAAGAAAGAGGGGTTTGTCTTTAAAATTGATTATGAAAAGGCATATGATAGGGTTAATCTAGATTTCCTTTATGAGATTTTGCATCTTAGGGGGTTTAGTCCTTTCCGGATTAGGTTGATTAAACAAGCTAACTTCTGGTGGATCAGTGGGTGTGAAAATTAATGAGGTTGAAAGTGATTTTTTCCTTATCGGTAAAGGCTTAAGACAGGGTGATCCCCTGTCTCCTGGTCTTTTTAATTTTGTGGTAGATGTGTTCTCAAAAATGCTCCTCAAAGGGGGCAATGAAGGTTTGGTTAGGGGTCTCGTGTCCTGAATTTGTTCCCGGTGGAGTTGTTTGCTTGCAATGATGTCGATGATACTTTACTTTTCTTAGAGAAAAGTAATAGATTGCAACTAATTTGAAGTGGATCTTAACTTGTTTTGAACAAATATCTGGTATGCGTATTAACTATCATAAGAGTGAGTTGATTCCTATTAATGTTGAGGTGGAGGAATGTACTTCTTTCCTGGAAACTTTTGGGTGTGTTTTGGGATCTTTCCCAATTAAGTACTTAGGAATTCCTTTGCACTATGACAAGTTAAAAAGGGAGGATTTACAACCTTTAATTGATTCTCTCTTGAGTAGATTAGCTGGTTGGAGGGGAAAGCTCGTTGTCCTCTGCAGCCAAAAGGGAACTAGTTAGATCAGTACTAGCTAGTATTCCTATTTATTTACTGTCTTTCTTTAAGTTCCCTAAATGGGCTCTAAAATTGATCAACACTCAATTGGCTAATTGTATGTGGAATGATGAGGAAGGAAATAATAAAATTCATTTAGCTAATTGGCAGTCTGTGTGTATGAAAAAAGAGTTTGGTGGTATGGGTATTCCCAACCTGCAAGACTTAAACTTGTGCCTCCTAGGGTCTTGGATTAAAAGATACATACAAGGGGAAGGAACTTTATGGAGGAAAATTATTGATAGCAAGTATAATACTAGGGACCCAAACATCCTCTGCTGTCATGATGCTCACCCTTCTACCTTCTGGAAAGGGGTAATGGGAGCCGCAGAGGTCGTTAGGTTTGGCTATAAGTCGAAAATAGGGAATGGTAGGAGTGTGAGGTTTTGGGAGGACATTTGGTTTGGTAATTCTAACCTAGCTACTCAATTTTGGGACATTTACTTTGTATGTAATCAGCAAACTAAAACTGTTAGGGATATTTGGGATGGTGCAAATTTGAGATGTGATTTTAGGAGAACCTTCTCGGATGACATGATGTCTCAATGGCAAGAAGTGTTAGCTATTGCTCGAGACTATAGTTTTTAGTGTAGATGAGGATCAGTTGATCCGGTCCTATGAAACAAATGGGGTTTATTCTTCAAAGTCTATGTATGCTATAGTTAATTTTAGAGGTGTGACTCCAATTTACTTACCTGCTTGTTTGGGATCTGAAAATCCCTCCAAGAATCCAGATCTTCCTGTGGCTGTTGTCACAAAATAAAATCATGACTAGGGATAATCTGAGGAGGAGAGGTATTCCAAAACCTATGGAATGCTCTTTCTGTAAAGAGTTTGAAAGTGTTCATCATCTCTTTTTGATTGTCTTGTGGCAAAACAAATATGGAGTCTGGTGGAGGAGGTGTTTAGATATAGGGTTGATAAATACTTGGATATAGCTAGTAGGTGGCTTTGTAATAAGAAATTTTTGCAGTTTAATTTCATTTCCTCTGCTGTTCTTTGGGGGATTTGGAATTCTAGGAATAGTTTAGTGTTTAATAGACTTACTTGGTTGAATTTAAAGCAGGTGTGGAGTGTGATCTTGTCATACCTAAGGAATTGGAAAGTTCCTTTCAAGGACCAGTGTGGAAGGAGGTGGATTTGTTCATGGAGTTACCGATGAGAAGAATCAAAGCTCCGCCGAGGTCGGCACAATCCTGAAGTGTTCCTCTTTCGACTGGATCACTTCCTGGGCTCCTGCTTCCAAGATGTCACATGGCGGGAGAGCTTCGCTTGATTTCCTGAAGGAACATCCGGAAGAGGAAGCCTCGGTGCATGTGGTGCTGTGAGCAAAACACCAGGAAAAAGAGTAGGATATTGCTGTTGTGTTGCAGTAGTTTGTGTTCCCCTTGCTGGTTTAGCTGTTTACTGTTGTGTAAGAAACTGGTTGGTAGCTTTTGTGGGTGCGCTTTTGTATGCGCTGAGCTGGGTCTTGGTCAGTTCGGTCGCTCCTGGAGGAGTTGATGTCGTCTGTTTCTAAACTAAGTTGCTGTTTAGGCTACACAGTGTAGCAGGGTTTCACTGGGTGTGTTTTATTTTCTGTAAGACTGATGACACTGGTTTCTTTTCGGTATGAAATGGAACAGGGGAGAATGTCTCCCTGTGAATCTAAAAACAAAAAACAAGTTAGGCATGGAGGTGATAAAAATAAGCCTAAATTACTTACATGATTAAGGACAAGCTTACCCTTTACTACAATAGTGTTACACAAAATATTAGCTATAGATATATTCAGTTCTTAGTTGGAGGAGAAATGAAAAATATTCTGATGATAAATGAAACATTAAAATATTTGCCTTGTGTAGCTGATCATAGATAACCTATGAATGATAGTGGGTGTATCCAACCTAGCAAAACATTTCCAGCATATATCCGGATACTCAAATCAAATCCCAAGAGCATACGCTCCCAAGACGGAACAAATGACATTTCCGATGTAAAAAACTCAAAAACAAATAGAGATATAAATGCCAATGTTCTATGTGTACATGTATAGTTTTGTAGACAAAGGACAAGTCTTGTGGCTTAGGTTCAGAGCTTTGTATAGACATATAAATTCACGTGTTCTATGTGTACATGCTATATTTTAGACCACCGGTGTTGAGATACATATCCTTGTATATCCGGATGTGTATCTTCTGTAGTTATGTATAGCGATACATATCTTTGTATTTATTATTGGACCCGCCTCCTTCCTTGTATAGTCGAGGACGTGGCCTATATATGTAACGCCATATGCACCCAATCAATACATTGTGAGTTGCATCCCTTTCTACATGGTATCAGACACCTATCGTTCCTAACCTAGCCACCGCGCCCCTCTCTCCCGGCGCGCGCCGCCCCACCCTCCAACCCTAGCGCCGCCGCCCTTGTGCCGCCGCTGCGTGTGCTCCTCCTCACGCCGTGCCGCCGCAGCACCTGCAGCCGCGCCTCCCTCCCCAACCCCGCGCCGCCGCTGTCCCCCGCGCGCGCGTCGTCATGTCGTCGGTCTCCAACGGCAGCAACCCCTTCGCCTACAAACCATGGACGGGGGTCATCTACGCCTACAGCATGCCGGTGCCGCACCCGCCGACTCACCAGGCGCACTTCACCGCGACACCTCCCTACGCCTCGGCCTTCACCGCCACGCCGCCGTCCTACGCCCCGGCCTACCCTGCCGCGCCCGCACCTGGCTCTTACGCCGGTGGCGGCAACCGGTTTATGGACACGGGCGCCTCGTCTCACATGGCCGCTCACCCGGTAACCTTTCCCATTCTTTTCCCACTTCCACCGAGTCTCGCATCATTGTCGGTAACGGCGCCGGCCTTCCTATTTCTCACATTGGTTCTGCTAATTTTCCTTCTACTTCTAAACCACTCGTCTCTTAATAATGTCCTTGTGTCTCCCCAGCTTATTCAGAATTTAGTCTCTCGTTAAAACTCTTTCTCGTGACAACTCGTGACTCGTTGAATTTGACGCGTTTGGTTTTTCCGTTAAGGACGCCCGCACCCGGATGGTCCTCCATCGATGTGAGAGCCCCGACGATTTGTATCCGGTGATGTCGCCTTCCACCCCCGGCGCCGCACCTTGTGCTCTCTCCGCAGGCGTTGATCTTTGGCATGCTCGTCTTGGACATCCCAATGCCAACACGCTTCACCAAATAATGAGGGGTTTTTCGTTTTCATCTACTAAACAGTCTTCACATAGTTGCGAAGCATATCGTCTTGGTAAACACGTTCGTCTTCCTTTTAGTCAGTCTTCCACCGTTGCGTCTTTTCCTTTTGAGTTAATTCATAGTGATGTATGGACCTCTCCAATCCCGAGTAATTCTGGTCTTCTTTATTACCTAGTTATTCTTGATGATTTTTCTCATTTTGTGTGGACGTTTCCCCTCCGTAAAAAGTCCGATGTCGCCACCACTCTCACAGCCTTCTACGCCTATGTTTCCACCCAGTTCGGTCTCCCCATCCACGCCCTACAAACTGACAACGGAAAAGAGTTTGACAATTTTGCCGTCCGCACCCTACTCTCCTCTCACGGCACTATTTTCCGTCTAACCTGTCCATACACGTCCCAACAAAACGGCCGCGCCGAGCGTATCCTCCGCACCCTCAACGACTGCGTCCGCACACTCCTATTCCACAGCCATGTTCCTCCCACCTTTTGGCCTGACGCCTTAGCCACCGCCACCCTCCTTGTCAACCTTCGTCCGTGTCGTCCCCGTTGGAACTATGCACCTCATCCCCTCCTTTACGGTTCCCCTCCATCCTACGACGGTCTTCGGATTTTCGGTTGTCGTTGTTATCCTAGTATCGCCGCCACCACTCCTCATAAACTCGCCCTCGTTCCGTTCCGTGTGTTTTCCTCGGCTACCCGGCTAACACCAAAGGCTACCGCTGCTATGATCCGGTTTCTCACCGCGTCATCACCTCCCGGCACGTGTACTTTGATGAGCATTGCTTTCCTTTTGCACAAAGACAGGTGGTCGCCACTCCTCCTTCGACTACTGATGGTCCCCGGCGTCGAGCCCCTGCAGGTCCGCCGGCTGCAGTGCCCTCGAGCTCGGACTCGGGCACTGCCTCGTCGTTCTCCGCCGCGCCCTTGAGCTCTTGCTCGGGCGCTGCCTCGCCACCCTCTGGGTCACCCTTGAGCCATGTCTCGGGTGACCCCACGTCGACACCCGCACCGACACCTGCGCCGACGCCCGCCTCGACGCCGCCTGCGTCGCCCTCGAGCCTCAGCTCGGGCGCCACGCCGTCTTCGCTGGGCGACGCCCCTTTGCCGGGTTCATCCGTCTCAACGCCGCTTGCGTCGCCCTCGAGCCTCAACTCGGGCGCCGCGCCGTCTTCGCCAGGCGACGCCTCGCCTCCGCCTCCTCCGCCGCCGGCCACGGGGCCCCTCATGCGCGCCCGTGCAGGGATTCGCGTCCCGAGCACGCGGTACCCCTCGGACGAGTACGTCTGCACCGCGTCGACTTCCGCGCCTTCACCATCCACGCCATCGCCCCTGCCCGCCTCTGCCCGGGTTGCTCTCCGTGACCCGCAGTGGCTTGCGGCCATGCAGGACGAGTTTGACGCCCTGCAGCGGAACCAGACATGGACGCTTGTTCCCCGACCCCCTCACGCCAACATCATCACCGGGAAGTGGGTCTTCAAGCACAAGTTCCATCCGAACGGTACTCTCGACCGTCACAAGGCGCGGTGGGTGGTTCGTGGCTTTCGCCAGCGTGCCGGCGTCGACTTCACCGACACCTTCGCCCCGGTTGTCAAGCCCGGGACGATCCGCACCGTCCTTCAGCTCGCGGTCTCCCGCGCGTGGCCCGTGCACCAGATGGATGTCTCCAACGCCTTCCTTCACGGCCATCTCGAGGAGCAGGTCTTCTGCCAGCAGCCCACGGGTTTCATCGACAGCACCCACCCCGACCATGTGTGCCTGCTCTCGCGCTCGTTATACGGGATCAAGCAGGCCCCACGCGCCTGGTACCAGCGCATCGCAGCATTTCTTCACCAACTCGGCTTCCGCTCCACCCGCTCCGATGCCTCGTTGTTTGTGTACAACAATGGCATCACCACCGCGTACCTGCTGCTCAACGTCGACGACATCATCTTGACGGCCAGCTCGACGGACCTGCTGCGACAGATCACCGAGCGTCTTCGCGCTGAGTTTTCCCTCAAGGACTTGGGGCCCCTACACTACTTCCTCGGCATCGAGGTCGTACGTCGCACCGACGGCTTCTTCCTTCATCAGCGCAAGTACGCCCACGAGCTCCTGGACCGTGTCGGTATGCTTAATTGCAAACCCGCGGCCACGCCTGTCGACACGAAGTCCAAGCTCTCCGCCACGGATGGTTCGTTGGCCACAGACGCGTCACTTTATCGCTCCATCGTCGGTGCCCTGCAGTACCTCACCTTGCCCCGCCCCTAGCTGCAGTATGCTGTCCAGCAGGTGTGCCTTCACATGCATGCTCCGCGGGATCCTCATTTGGCTACGGTCAAGCGGATCCTCCGCTACATTCGTGGCACCATGGACTTCGGCCTCTCCCTCCACGCCTCCACCGTCACGGACATCATCGCCTACTCGGGACGCCGATTGGGCAGGCTGCCCCAACACGCGTCGCTCCATGTCTGGCTACTGCGTCTACTTCGGACCTTCGCTCATCTCCTGGTCGTCTAAGCGACAACCCACGGTCTCTCGCTCCAGCGCCGAAGCGGAGTACCGGGCTGTTGCTAACGCGGTTGCCGAGGTCTCTTGGCTGCGGCAACTCCTCGTTGAGCTCTCATGTCCTGTTGCCAAAGCCACCGTGGTCTATTGCGACAACGTCTCCGCCGTCTACCTCTCCGCCAACCCGGTCCACCATCGCCGCACCAAGCATATTGAGCTGGACATCCACTTTGTTCGGGAACAGGTGGCCCTTGGACACATTCGAGTACTTCATGTGCCCACCTCCCAACAATTTGCGGATATCATGACTAAGGGTCTCCCTACGATGTCATTTGAGGAGTTCCGGTCCAGTCTATGCGTTCGACCAGGCGACGCTTCGACTGCGGGGGGGGGGTGTTGAGGTACATATCCTTGTATATCCGAATGTGTATCTTCTGTAGTTATGTATAGCGATACATATCTTTGTATTTATTATTGGGCCCGCCTCCTTCCTTGTATAGTCGAGGACGTGGCCTATATATGTAACGCCATATGCACCCAATCAATACATTGTGAGTTGCATCCCTTTCTACAACCAGATTTTGTTTTTGATGCATCCGGTACCACACACATGCTTGATTCATTAAACTTTGCGCACATGCAATACACGAACATGTATATCACCCACTTCAGATTTTTTGAAGTATTTATAATGGGTTAATTAGATATATGCCAATGCAATTATAGGGTATTCAAAAAACAACACTACAATTTACATTTTTCGAAAAATGCCATTGCAATTCTCAATATTCTTCGAAAAACGCCACTCTCGGCCTTCCAAAAATGCCCCTCTGGCATATTTTGAAAGATGAAAATTGTAGTGGCATTTCTCAAATACGCAATATTGCAGTGGCATATATCTAATTAACTCATTTTATAATCGTCTGAGAGCATATGCTTCCGGAGCCAAAACAACAACCATGCATATATCTTACTAGCATGAAAGGGCGCGGCGGCACGCCGCGCCGACTGTCTAATAGATAATAATTTTAAGGCCATACTTAAACTGATAAATATTTTCTTATTTAGATAGTGCATTTTAAGATGATTGATAATTAAATCTAAGACATCACACAGTAAAATTATATGCATAAAATGTTAACCTTGAGGATCAAGTAAATGGGATACCCACAGATAGGGCATAGAGAAAGACGATGAACACGTAAACTACAATATTTGACTTGCTACTTTTGACAATACACGGTACACAATGTTCTAATTCTATCCACGAACTCTATTTTAGCCACTCTCGAGTCTTCTCTGTCAGATGATATGCCTACAATCTCGGTGTCATTTGTGTAAAGCTAATATGATTTCTTTGGCTCTCACTCTATTGCTGAGGAAGATGTGATGTCGCGGCAGTCCTGGCAGGCTTGTCTTTCTGGGCGAGGATCTTGTCAAGGAGTGATCTGTTGGCGGCACAGACTTGCCGATGATGCTCTTCTTCAGCTTGATCCGTGGGACGCTGTCTAGCGAGAAGTGGTTAGAGGAGTGATATGTTATTGGTATGCCATGTACGTATGACGTAAGACAAAAAATCATATCATCTTAACATTTAGTAGGCACAAAGAGGTTTTAGACAACTTCCAAGTTATGGGTCTGTTTGGATTTGAGTCAAAGCTGGCCTTAACAAATAAAATTGGCCTTAACAACTTCCAAGTTATAGGTCTGTTTGGTTGAAGGCCAAAGTTTTGCTGCCCCCAAGCTCCCCCTTTGTTGAAGTGTACCTTTTGGCCAATTTGTGGGCGACTCTAGGGCAGCCAATTCCTCCGCCAAATAATGATATCGATGGTTACAAAGGATACATGCCAGTGTAGTTAAGCAATGGCAAAGCAGTAGCGGTAATAAGCAAACTTCGTTACATAGCTCATAGAACTGCATTAAATAAGCAGTCAATATGAAAGTAGTAGCATGTGCGAAATAAGGGAGGTGGCTAGAGTAATTAGGTGTTCATAGACAATATTCAAATATACATGCTATAGTGGTAGGGAGGCAGATAGCATTTGACATATCATTTGCGGGGACTGGCATCGATAAAATACATATCTTGATATCTAGGTACTTGATCAGTTTTACACTTGGGCTAACATTTGCAGTGGTTTGGCACAGTGGCAGGCCACGCCCGTTAATTAGTTTTGGCATAGTGGTGGGCCACGCCCGTTAGTTAGTTTTGGCACAGTGGCAGGCCGCGTCCATTAGTTAGTTGTGATACATACAATAGTAGGAATAAGCTGCCTATAGTAATATTGCTCAAAGTTTCCCGAACTCTTTATTCAGTTTAGATCAGGTTACATATGTTCATTGTGGAGAACAAAACAAATGTATATCTTATCTTACCTATTAAATTGCAATCGGTGGTGGTCGTACGTAATAAAACCATCTTCCGTCAAAATAACCAGGATCTGATCGGCCTTCACGCGTGAAAAAACCAGGTTCGAGCAGCCTTCACGCGTCAACAAAACCGGCAGATGTTCCTTTGTTCGGCGTTGAGACTTTCCTTTTCGTCCTGAAGGAGTTGGCATCGAACTCTGATTCGTACCGAATCAAATCTCATAAACATTGCTTGATCTGCACCATAAACATTGCACGAAGGATAATCCAGATCCCGACCACCCATCGATTTCCCGGCGGCCGTGCCCTGCTCGTCGCTGACCTCACAAGGTCTCCTTCGCGTCCCCCGTCCACCGGCCGAGGTACGACTGTGCTGGCTTTTTTCGGATGGAGAGACAGCGACGGGAGGGAGCACACTAGATCTCAGCGCCGATTCCAGCCGCCTCCGTGCTGGTAGGGGAGAGACGGGGCATAGAGGAGAGGGAGGAAGTCACGGTGTGGGACGGGAGCAGAGGAGGCGGTCGTGGTTGGAGAGGAGAGGATGGGGTGGGGGTCCTGCCTCGTGCGTGGGTGGAGAAGAAAGGAGGGGGCCGACCGGCCGAGCAAGGAGATACACATTATATTGCTGGTACAGTGGTACTGATTTGTTGATGAAGGAAAGGAGATGAGGCCATCGGTGATTTGCTCCTACTGATTTTGCTCGGTTATGGAGAAGGCTGCTACTTCTACTCGGCCTATTTTGTTGTCATAAAAAAAGTGCCGCTGCTCAACTTTCTAGAGAAATATAGAAGAATGCTAATATGTTTATTTATACTGAATTTTGTACTAATTTGCTTATGTTGATTTTTGACATGTTGTACGGTGCTTTTTTAGATACATTGAAGTGGTATCTGCTGACATGCGTTGGGATGACAGACAGGATAATTATTATAGCCTAATTGGGGAACAAAAGACTATGCAAGCTCAACATGTTTCTGTATTTACAAACAAAGATCACCGTTGAACGGTACTTAGATCATCTTCAGCCGCGTTCCCCAAGTCGTGTCCGGATAAAGCATCCGATCAAGCGTTTGGGAACACCGCCGCGTGGTGCCTCTTTTGGGTGCGCCTGTTTACAGTCGCGCGTACGTCCCCCAAATAAAAAATCTATTGAAATTTAAATTCAATCAAAAAAGTGGAATTCGTTCAAATTTGTTATATATTATAAGGATTTGAATGAAATAAAATAAACTAATGGCGCATGTTCGGCGGCACTGGGTATCGCACGTCATACATCGCCCAAGGTTGGGCGATGGTGAGGCTGCCGCGGCTGAATCATTGGCGGCGAGGATGCTGCGGCGGTTTCTCGACATGGTTTGAGTGTGGGGAGGAGTGGGCCGAATGGTTTGGAGTCGCCGGGAAGGCGTGTTCTCCTTTTATACAGCGGTGGCAGCCAAAGCGGCGGGAGAGGTTGATCGCAACTAACTCCGGCGCGGATGGCCACGTGGCCATGCGGGACGCGACCCTTCGCTGTGTTGCCTGGGAAAGGACCTGTATCGTTGGGAAAGCTGTGCGGCCATTACGCCGCTTGACCGGAGCGACGTGTTTAAACCCCGAGTGCGTACCTCCGTTGCAGACGATGCTGGTCCACCACGTGTGACGTGGGTTTTCGTTCTATCCGGCGTCCCCGCGTCGTCCCTTGTGTAGCGGGGACGGGATCGGGGCGCCGGACACCGTACTGGGCCGCACCGGACCAAAAATGGCTTTAGGGCAAGCGGCTGGGAGGTCAAACGTCCGGCGCACCAAATTCCTTTGAAAGGCGCTTTGGGGGACGCGGCTAGAGATGCTCTTCTATATATTACTAAAATGTAAAACTTTCATGGCAAAATGGAAATATCTAAAAATATATTCTTACACTATCATGTATATCAAGATATACAACTTCAAATATACACCTTCCACTAGAGATTCTTTCAGCACAATTAGTTCATGTTTTGTTCACTTGCCTACCCCCAAATCCAAAATAATTTTTCTCGGATATAATTTGCAGAGATTCTAAAGATATGACACACTTAATTGATACGTGCATGAACTTTAAATAAGTATTTACCTATGACCCTTTTGTAGAGAACAAGAGATTAGCTGGGCAGTACAAAGAGCTACAGGTTTTCACTCCTTGACTAAAACGCCAATTTTTGTGATAACCTGAAAACATAATAAAAAGGGGTTTAATAGAAAATAAACCGTAGCAACGCACGGGCAAATTTGCTAGTAATTTACATGTCCCTCGGCAACTGAAAGGGATTTGGGAGCTTGCTGGGCTAAGCCTAGCCAGCAGAAGCAATCAGACAAACCCAACGTCCATATCATGCTCACAGTAGGAGGGTTTAGGAAATCTGGAGAGTTGGATGGTACTGACAGATTACACGGTACTGACACTTATATAGATAGAATGTTGTTACAGAACTGTTCGACTAATACCCCAGCAATATGTGCGCTTCAGAAGCAACCATCAAGATAATGAACAGGTAAGCTTGCAGCTCCTGTGTTGTTATCACATAAAACTTCACCATATGGCACTCCTACGAAGCAGGGAGATGATCTGGGATGTCCGATCTCATCAGCTCGAAATATATCCTGAAACTGATGGAGAAAAAGACATTAACTGAGTGCATAGCATATACATATTGAAATGCACATATATGAATAATTCACATGGGAACGAAGAATGCATGTAACATCTCTAGATAGCGATATGTACTCAAACAGAACATTATAAACGTCCCAAGTTCAGAGTACAAATTATGTCTGCCTTGTAGAGCTAGATTTGAACATGAACCACCCATAAATCCACATGCCAACCGTTGCCATAAGAAAAAGGCTTCAGCGAAAACCCCAAATATACACCAAAACCACAAATAGACAACAAAATATGATCTGTACCACCTAATCTCATTGGCGTGAAATGTAACCTAAAATAAAAAATATCATAAAGCAAAGCACTCAGTAATCAGTAATCAGGTGGATATACTGGATGTACCAGAAGTGTTGGCATATGTTGTTTCATCTGAATAGTTGGTACACACGTTTCATCTATTGCAAGTCTCTGTAACCCCTTTCCTGATACATCTCAATAGAGATGCTACTTTCAAGAGTTAAGGTTAAGCTTGCATGATTTAACTTCAGGTTTTGACAGGCCCTTTATTCAGAAGAGATCAATTTGCTACAAAAATTTGTCCTTCAAATCTGTAGTTCAAAATCCAAAGAAATTGTGGAACAGAAAAATTGTTATGGCAAAGCAGAGCTATTTGTACATACTGGAAATTGTAGATTGCCTGTGGTATATGCAGTAAACAATTATAGTGTGGCATGGGAGTTGCCTCTTGGAACTCTGCAAAGTATGTAATGTTAGTTGGACAATACATTGAAAACGTAAGAAGCAAAGAGCATGCATTGTCTAGTACGTCAACAACCAACAAATTTATTGCCAAATGAGAAATCAAAGCAAGAAAGATGGCAAATAACTACAAAACAATTGATTTGGCTTATTTCACATGCAATCCCATCTTTTTTACTGAAAAATAGGTAAAATGTAAGGAAACCCAACGAATAGTTTGTTGCACGAAACTCAAAGCTTATTAATTCTCAAAGAGATTATACTCTCTTGTGAACATAGTAAAAGAACCTAGCTCGGTTCCATGCTAGATGTACTACCCTGATGTAGAACCCATATCTTTAATGGTAGAAATATAATATATCTCAATAATCTTTGTTAGTATATATAAATATATATTCATCGGTGGAAAATAAAAATCCTAAACAAACGGCACACTGAAGGTTACCATGACATAACGGCAAGCGAAGATGCAGTCGTGCCCAGGCAAAAGTAAAAGCACGCATAGCATGCTTGTTTCTAGGCATGCACATTAAGGTGTCCAAGCCACAAGATAAACATATAAACCTGACGCAAAAAAGGTGTGCATTGCTTGCAACTACTCTATATTTCCTATTTCCTCTGCTTGATTGCATATTGTATGTTCAGGAAGGAATTATTACGCTCATATTTGATGGCAACAAGGTTTGACAAATGAGTAGACTATTTTCTTTCTATCACCAGCATCCTAAATTGTGACAGTAGGAAAACTTGCTTGATACATACATACCTGCAGTAAATGTGTCTAGTCACATCAGTATCATCATTTCCACAGCCCTCATGAGATGATAGAGATTCAGAAACAACATGAGCGCCGCTAAGTTCCATGCAACTTAGTGCTTTGGTTGATACAAAAATTACAAATAATAGAACATGGGCGCAAAATATAGATCCAAGTAATTGGTTGGTTGATATAAGTTCTCCATGGTCACACAAACGGAGAAATAACCAACGCCTTCCAAGGAATCACGAACAGAATTCAACTACTCGAGTCAAATGTAAGAGAACTAAGTTAAGAACCATAGTAACTTCTTAAGTCAAAAGCAAGAGAGGAATTACGTTAAGAACATACTTTAACTTCTGAAGTCAAAGGAAAGAGAAATATTAAGTTAAGAGGTGGTTCTTAACTAAAGAAGCTTCGGCAAACTGGAGCACTAAGAAACAGAAATAATTTCTTGCAGTATATAATCACATCAATTTCAGCTCCCCGACACTCTTCTGGATGGAGAAGAACTTGCAGCCGCATTTGAATAAGGAGATAATATGTGCATTTCAGTTGAATCCAATACATAGCCCATTTGATTTTCTGGTCATACATAAAGGAACCACACAGATGAGGAACCCAAATCAAAGAACTGTTCGTTCAAAACTATGACACTGCAAAAAAAATCTCTTTACTCACATAAGTAGCAAGAAGTATATATATACCCAAGACAGAAGAAAATGTAATTTCTCGTTGGTACAATTTATAATGAACATTATCTGAAGAACATAACTTTGACATAAACAGAAATAATTTCTTGCAGTATATAATCACATCAATTTCAGCTCCCCGACACTCTTCTGGATGGAGAAGAACTTGCAGCCGCATTTGAATAAGGAGATAATATGTGCATTTCAGTTGAATCCAATACATAGCCGATTTGATTTTCTGGTCATACATAAAGGAACCACACAGATGAGGAACCCAAATCAAAGAACTGTTCGTTCAAAACTATGACACTGCAAAAAAAATCTCTTTACTCACATAAGTAGCAAGAAAGTATATATATACCCAAGACAGAAGAAAATGTAATTTCTCGTTGGTACAATTTATAATGAACATTATCTGAAGAACATAACTTTGACATATGGCATTTACAGTGGTAGAAAAGATAGCCTCATTTTGTGACATCCGGATCATCTAGAGATGTAACAGTAATACTTATGGCAGTTGTAGCAATATTTCTCACACATACCGATGTGTACCCACAACAGGCATGTGTACACCGCAAAATGAAAAACTTTTAACCTATGGTCGTCTTTCTTGACCAGCAAAAAAAACATAATCTAGAGCTATAAATAAGCAGCCAAGTAGAACAGCAAACTGAGACAAACCTCTAGGAAAAGTACATGATACATATCCAGTGTTTTCCTGAATGCATCATCACCACTGCTCAAGGTTCTGAATGGGAAACTGAAGGAATACTGCATACAATGTTAATTAAACGCATGGAGCAGAACCCCAAGTCATTAGACTTAACATCCCTAACAACACGTGAAGCCTCATCTGTTTGTGCATCTTCTAGCAATGATTGAAGTTGTTCCATGACGTGACGTTTGATTTTGATGCCTTTGGTCATTTGTACTTCTATGCAACTCAAATGATGTTACCGCAGTTCATAAGGAGGTTGAGAATAGACCTTGGACTGCAGATAATTTCACTATCTTAGTCTGCATTTGAAACTTTACTTAAACCATTAAATCTGCTAGCCGGTCAAGAAGTAAGGCACTCACCTCATCGCCTGGCAGCCCATCAGCTTGCAGCGCTGAGAGCCAGCTAACCTTCATTCCTACAAACCAGATGCATACTCAGCCTGACAGATTAACGATGATGTTTTGCCACTTAACCCATAGCATAAACAAAATGAAAGATGGTTGTAGGACGGTTGGTTTTGCACCTGTGGGATACCCATGTCTCGTGATGCTTGCATGAATGGAACCTCTGCCATGAGGTACAGATAATCCATCTCAGAACTCCTCTGATGCCGCTTATCGCCGGTAGGCATAGCGTCGGTCTCCTCGCGTCGATTCCCCTCTGATCCACCGATGTAACCACGATTTTGGCGAGCTCCAAAGTCCTCACATGCTGTTGCTCGTCGGTACAACACCGTCTCATTCCCCTCCAAAGACTCGCCACCGCCACGACGCTGTTCCGCTCATGTGCATGACTACCGGAGCAAACCTTAGTGGCCTTGGTCTCCCCCGCACCTCCTGTACTCCGAGCGGCCGCATGATCTCTAGCCACCTCACATAGCTCTCAGATGTGGTGCTGGTCGGATCGTGAGGCGCCGCTGTTGAGGCGGCCGTGGGGAACGATGGGGCGAGGCTGGTGGGCCGGGTAGGCCGCGACTGGGCATGGAGAGAGGCTGTTGGCCACTGTCGCCACTGCATCGATATCTCTTCATCTGAAATCTTCAAACTAAGAGAGAATAACCACAGAAGCCATCTGGAACAACAAAACAAAATAACACAGGAACATTAAGGGAATATGTAGATGCCAATTGAGGGATTATTACCTTGAAGATGGGTCTTGAAGGACTCCAGTCAGATCTTGCACGCAGGATTTGGGAGCATATCTTGACCGGAAATTTCGCTATCAGACCTCCCACTTCAGGATTTGCAAAATTGAGGGATTTGGGAGCATATCTTGACCGGAAATTTCGCTATCAGACCTCCCACTTCAGGATTTGCAAAATTGTCATATGAGAGAGACACACAGACGTGCTCCACCACATTCGTCTCCTACCACGCCTCCAGCAGTCACCCCACTCCACCTTAGAGATCCCACCACCACCACTGCCCTGCGTCTCCATGGACGGAAGGGAAGCCTATCTCCCGCTCCCCTCTCCCTGCTTGCCGGCTCGCCTCCACGCCGACGGCGTCGCCGCCGCGCCAGCTGCCTACCAAGGTCGCGCCCCGCCCCGATGCCATGGCGTGGGCCGCCTGCTCATGGCGAATAGAAAGGATGCGCCCCTCTCCCTTCTTGGCGGCCCTCCTCCACGCCGACGGCGCCGCCGCCACCCCAAACGCCGCACGTAGATCGGCGCGCGCCCTGCCCCGATGCCATGGCAAGGCCACATGCTGATGGGGAATAGACAGAGCGCGCACGTAGGGGCACAGTGCGGTGGTAGGGAAACGGAAAAAGGAGGAGGAGCGTGCGGCACCATGTGGCCACGGAGGGGAGCAGGGGACCATGGCAGCCATGGGGAGAAAATGAGAAAATGAAAGAGAAGAGTGCGAGAGATGGAGGGCAAATTGGATGGTTGGTTGGGTGACATACGTGGGCGCCGCTTTGACTGCTCTAGCAAGGCTACATCCACACGTGAAGGAGGAAAAATAACTGTATCAATCTTCCTAAAAATTCTACAGAGTACTTAAAGTGTACACAGAAATTTCTCTGGGCTCTATTGGATTACGTGTTACCACCATGTTAATCCTCAAATCACCTCAAAATTCTGAGAAAAAAGGAAGCTGTTAAGGTTTAATATAGTAGTTATAAGATTGTTTTTTGAATGGTGTCTCTTATAAGATTGTAGGCATCTCAGCATCTGCCTCATGTATGAAATGTGAATCTTTTGCTCCTTTTTAGCGCCTCAAATTATGATGAATTTCATGCATTTTTAAAAGTATACTTAAATGATTTCTTTCCTGACTTCGACAATTGTACGACAAAACATATCAATCGATGTAGTAGCACGAACAAGAAGTATAATGACTCAAATGCAAGGAAGCAGTTAGATCATGATTCATGACCCGACAATATGGGCAGGTGCTGGACCGCTGAGCGTTTGGCCCGACATGGCCTTCCTCACCATCTGATGTCTCCTCTGCGACCAGGCGACAGAGTCCATGCGCCACCTGATGCTGGAGTGCCCCTTCGCCCGGCAGGTATGGCATGAGGTTCTTGCTTGGCTCCAGATGACTGCCCGTGCACTAGACCGCGAGCTCACCCTAATAGATTGGTGGCACAGCGCGAAGCAAGACACACCAGCGCCGCTTCGCAAAGGCCTAGCATCTGCCACCCTCCTACTTTCCTGGATGAAATGCTTGCGTCTTTGAAGGAGTCCAATCCTCTATGCCGTTGCTGTTGCAAAACATCAAGGACGAGCTTTAGAGCATCTCTAACAGAGCCCGTAAATCCCGCCGGAACCGAACTTTTCCGGCGGATTTACGGGTTTGGGTTGAAATGCGCGCAGATCAGAGCCCATGGGCGGCCCGAATCGAAAGTTCGGGGGCCCGAGAAATCCCCCGCACGACCCCTATTAAAAGGGATCGCGGAGGGGAGTTCGGTTCGCAAACCCTACTCCCCTCCGTCGTCTCCTCTCCCTCCGCCGCCACCAGTGCCCCGCTCCGACGAGCAATCCACCCGCACCTAGCCACCTATTCGACCGCTGCCGCCGCGCGATGGCCTCCCGTGGAGGTGCAGGCAGCCGAGCCGCCGGATTGGGCGGCGACGATTCGCCGCCGCGTCCGCCAGTCTTCCGCAGCGAGGCGGAGCGGCGGAAGTGGAACCGCAGCGAGGGCGCGCGCAAGCGGAGCGCTCGCCGGTGGACCAACTGGGGGCTCACGCCCCCAGGGAAGCTCGCCCGCTACGGCAACCAGGCCGAGAGCTCCTCCTCCGGGCAGTCGAGCCGCGCACCGCGGCTGCCCGTGGCGGCGAGCTTCGAGGAGGACGAGCTCGCGCTCTCCAACATTATGCGTTGGGGACTACGTCCACGGCAGAGACAAGGAGGAGGCGGTGATGGCGCAGACGTTCGCCATCAGCGAGGCGGAGGCGAGGGCCCGTTTCCGCCGGGAAGAAGCGCGGGTCTCCTGGCGGGCCGCCTCGTACTCCCGCACCTGGCGGACGGCGTCGGGAGCTTGACAAGGACGACGCGTGAAGGCCGACGCCATCCGACGATCTTCGCTAGCACCGGCACCGCCGCGCGCGCCATAGCTAGGCCGCATTTTGCTAATTTACCTAGGTTATTAGGTTGCCGGTGACAAACAATGATCATCGCTAGTAGTAATTTGAATTCCCCGCAATATGTACTATCAATTTCATCTATGAACTATGATCATCGCGAAAATTTACCCGCGCCAATTCGAATTCCAGTTTTCAGTTTCATTTTTACGGGTTCTATTCTGCGCCGGAGCAAATTTCGTCAGATTTTACGTTTTCGGTGAACTGAACTTGCGCTTTTCGGTTTGCAGTTTTTCGCTTTGGGCTCGGGCAGGGGCTCAGGGTTACGAGTAGTGCTACCATGCATCCAATTGGGATGTGCACTGATAGTTCCTCTCCATTTTCTGTAATCTGCTAGGATGTAAACAAATTTCTATCTTCTTAATGAAATGAAACGTAAAAGTTCTTTGCGTTTTCTCGAATAAATAACCATACTGTGCAGGCTATGATTTAGCAGATCTGTACAAATATAGTCGACTGCCAAAACCTCCAGCTTCAGCTTCAGTACCACCAGTCCACCACAGTAGTTCACTTACACGACCACTGTTTGACAAAATCAATTTTGCTAACAAATAAGGAGAGCAAATCAGCATTTGCTTCTGTAGTGCCGTGGAAATCTGCCTGAAGGCCGCCCTACCCTAGCCTCATCACTGCTCGTTGGACCGAGCATGTATATGACATGACTCATCGGTCCAAGATGGATTTGACCCAGCTTCAGCTCTGAATCTACAGAAACAAAACGAAGACCAGCAGCGAAAGCAAAGCTTGCGGAAGAATACTACGGCAAAGAAAAGATATAAACTAGACTTTGATGCTTTCTTGTTCATGCCAACCACCCCTGCACCGCATAGCATAGAGTCCTGATATTGTGGCTCACGTGCCCAGTGTTTTACAGTAAGCCTGCAAACACTATTACGAATACAGTTAACTGAACTGAAGTTCAGACTTGAACAAACTGGCGCGAAGACGAGACACTGAAGCTGTTGGATCGTTTTCGGGAGCGGTTGATTTAAGCACGCCGTACCCGGCCACCGTAGCAAATAGCAATTCGCCATTGCTCTGAATAGCATAACAGTTTCAGAATTTCGAGGTCCTGACAGCAATAACATAGGCCTGAATTAAACAAGCCGCATGGGCTGTACCGTTATATCCGCAGCTGTCGGTGGAAGACGATGTCTGCTCTTGCTGAATGAAAGCCGCCTTTGTCGTAGTCGACGGATCCTAGGAGGGGACGCGAGTCGAGTTTGCAGAGGTGGACAGACAGAGGAAGATCTCAAGCGAGTAGTTCATTGGCGAGAGTTGGCTGTGTCCGGTGAGTTATGAGTGTCGACGTCCCCCTCGATTGCAACATGAGGTGCGGATCCAAGGTTTTCATCAAACTTAGGCACACTATAAGTCTGATAAAGAAATTATAATTTCTTTTTATTACAATAAGCTACGCCGCTGGCCAAAGCAAAGGCACTTAGGGATGGTTGGGTCCGCCACTGGCAACGTGTACTCTCTTCTACGATCATTACGTCCAGGCCAAATTCTGTTTGCAAGTACAAACTGTGAAATATCTTAGCGATAGTAAATTCACAATGCAACGGGTTGCTGATGCTCGCACATTACTTCTTTTTCCAGGCTAGTGGATGGCGATATACTAGCAGAATTATGAATGGATAGCTTCTTATCACTTTTTATTTTTCTTTGGTTAATACTTGTCTCAACCTTAACTGGTCCGTGATTGTATTTGAATTGAATATTCTGAACTATGTAATAAATGAACCGGCTGTGTGCATCTTTTGATGCAGAGGCCGGGAGTCTCCCAATTTTGAAAAAAAAGTAAATTCACAATACAGTTATACAAAACTGGGTCGCTCGGCAGGAAAATGCAATGCATACTGGCTACTCTGAAAAAAGTAGCTAGAGGGAACTTTTAGTTCCACACCCATAAGTCTGCATGATCAACGCGTCATAAAAATGGATTATACATCGAAACTCCTAGTTCTTTTATGGAGGTTCCAGGTTAGTCACAATTCTTCAAAACTACATATTTGAATATAAAAGTTTATCTAGTGCGCTTCTAGTGGATTTTAATACCAAATGATTAAGGACAACACGGTTAATGGACTAATGAGCTTATCTATACATGGGAAAACAATTCGGGACATTTTACCGGCAGGAAGACAACACCTCAAAAAGACCAAACACACCCGCAAAAGACTTGAGATAGCTTGAAACAAAAGTTTATCAGACGTTCTTGAGGACTAAAGAGCAACATTGAAGCATGGTTCCGGTTGAAGCATAAAAGACGTAGACGCTGCCCTGAAGCAAGGAGCGTTTCCAGCATGCTAGAAAACTCGAAGCGAAATCAGGGTGAAGACCATAATGTCTTATTTTATAGTTTTGAGTTATATAGGAATAGTCATACTATTTTTTTAAAAAGGGATGAAGCCCCAGCCTCTGAATTTTGTCAGTCAAGTTATTACATCTCAAGCATCACATAAGGTCATTACAGAAATCAACCACCTAAAAAGATAACAAGCATACAAAAGCTAGACATCTCTCAATCTATAAGGAACAACCGTACTACTAAGAGAGGTTTGATCTTCATGGATGAACATAAAACTTGTGTGCTAAATCCAATCCAAAACATATGCCACAACACCTACATTTCCATTAAAAATCTCTTGACGTATCAATCTGCTTTTATAGCTTGAGACCGTGGTTTGAACACACGTGGTTGAAGAAGAGGCCGCGGACTAGTAAACATGTGTTGAGTCTAGTGCCTCATATGGTGATAAGTTGGTACATGTGAGTTAAAACTTCATGGACATGATTGAAGTCCATGGTTATTGGTGCACAACACCATATAATGAGGACAAAAAACTAAGAAGGTCTGAAAGTAATATTCCTCAACAATCTAAGACCTTAAGCGACAAAGGTTGCTTTTAGTGAAGGAGGACAAAAAAGGAAGAAGATTCACGAGAGACAAGGACGAAATGAAGAACAAGAAGGATATATACAAGTACCGAGCCTACGTTGCACACGAATGGCACTCTAACTCGGATACCTTATCCTATTCCATCTCTGAGTCTTCATTCTCTTCAAGCCAGGGCCGGACCTAGAGTAAATCAACCCGCTGTTATTGAATGAGCAACATGTATTTTTCACATATAGTTAGGGGTGTCACACACTGCAAATTGCTAACATTTATTGAGGAAATCAAGTTTTACCCGGTGTCCTATGACACCTGGTAGTTGAATCTCGTGGGTACGCCCCTGCCTCAAGCGATGACGAAGAAGCGGAAACACAACAAGAGTAACTATTACTTCATCACACCCAACAACACCCTCAAGCAACGATGGTATTCTTCGTGTCTAATGGCGAGGCACTCAAAGGTCATAAATATCCTCATAGCGTGATTCTAATATCTTTACAAGTGATGCTTTTGAGGATACTGGACCCTCTTTTGCTAAAACTGCTAGAAAACAAGAAAGAAATCTTGAATAAACATGAACATTTTCTTGTCAATGAGATGAAGAAGAATGACAAGGCATTAACTCTTGAGCTCAAAGAACTGTAGGCGTTAAACCTTGAGCCTGATGAGGCTTGTGAGGCAATTTTCAAGGACCATGAAAATCTTGAACTTGAATTCCTCAAACAAAAACATGATCTTGAGTCCTTGAGGTTTGTAAACAAGCATCTTGACAGTGAGAATGACTCTCTTATTGCCAAGGAAATGAATACCAATCAGGATCTTTTTTAATCCTCCATGTTTAAAATTAATGTATTAAATCATATGGATCTATTGCATCATTCTCATCCTTAGATGTGCATGTGACTGACTCATCCTCATCTGAATAACTAGCTTCTTCTCATGTCATTATTACTACTCCTGATAATGCGAACTCCTCATCCGAGGAAACAACTGATCTTGTGAATGAGAAATATAGATGAACATCCATTGTTGAGGCTGGTATCCTCAAGTGCGGCCAAGGGACCGAAGCCCTTCAACAAATCTTCCAGACACAATCAAGGTACCCAAAAAAATGAAGGCATAGGTTTCATGGAGAACAATGGTGTTGGTTTATTCTAGAACCCTGAGCAATATCCCAAGAAAAAATTTGTTCTTGGAAGAGGGAAGACCCTGATGCCATTCTGCATGCAAACTCTTCATATCATCAAAATTCATTAAGATTCATCATAATTGATAAGATTTCTCAAAAGCGAAGACAACAACTATATAGTCTCTCTATTATACGGGGTTTTCCTAGGGCTCGGGGTGAGGCACTTAAAAGGTGTATATGGATAGTGAAATCCCTCATCAACAACCTTGAGTGTAATGCTCTTGTCAATAGCTCTTATCAAATCTTCTGTTAATTTTCATGGAACCAAAAAAGTATGGGTTCCTAAGAGAAAATGATCTCAGATTCAAGACTCTTCTCTGAAGAACAACATGAGATGCTTGACAAAAAAGGCATAAATTTCATGCCTCGAGAAGTCAAAGACACACACTTTTGATCTCGTTTTTTCAATGCATCTAGGTCTCATGAAGCACTAAATGTAACATCGATCATCCCCAAGTGTAGGGGATAGTAGCACCTCTCAATGTGGAAGTAAAGGGCATCAAACCGCAACAACAAGAAGGGTAAAGCCAAATATTTTCTCAAACTAGAGTGTCACAAATCTAGTTTTCTATGCACAATGAAGATTGATTTGATGCTTGGAAGTAAAACACAATAAAAAGTAAACAAATCCCTTTTCAGAGGTGGCCCAATCCCCTAGGATGCAACAGGATAAGCTGAAAGTTTACTCTTATGTAAGAAGGTGGAGCTGGTTCACGGGTTCAATTAAGAGCATCTCCACCGGTACTCCCCAAAAAAGAGCCGGCATGCATGCCGGCATCAGCCTATGGGGAGCGCTGGCTGCATGCAATTAACATTTTGGGACCGCATCCCACACCAATTAGCCTAATAGAGGCGCCGGCACCATGCATGCACATGCAAGTGGGGACATAAAAAGTAGGAGAGAGGGGAATCTTTAGAGGGTTGTGTCACATGCAAGTGGGTCACATGCAACTTTTCAACATAAATTGGACGCCGACGCTCCCAATCGGCTCCCTTCGCGAAGGGATTGCTACGGACGTGCCGACACTTTTATTGGGGTCTCAAAGTGACCGGCGCTTTATTGGGACCGCCGGTGTGGACACTTTCTCTCTCTAAGACCCCAAAGTGCTATTGGGAGGGCTATGTGGAGGCCCGGTGGAGATGCTCTAATCTCTATTTCCAACAATGGTGCCATAGTTATGAGAAATAAATCATGCACAAATGCTAATGCGCAGCATTCATATGGGAAACATGTCCAAATATCAAAACACACATGGTATCCTAAGCACACATTGCTAATACTCCCCAAGTAAGTGGATTTCACAAATTTTGATTTAAGTAATTAAACATATAGTATTGAACTAAGTTTTAAGGACATGCCGTTGCAAACTACAACACCCACATCCTGTCACGAGACATGTTCTTCTTTCCATTTTCATCCCTAGATTGCATCTAGCAAAGATGCGTTTACTATTTATGTCACATAGCTAATAACATCTCCGTTTTAGTACATCTATAACAATCCATGATGGTTCTTGAAGATTGCCATTTTATCATGAATTTATCATGGTAGACGGGGGAACACACGCCATGTTCTAGTATGTCGTGTAGCTGCTATACAAAGATACTTTTTCAGTAGACATAAATTGATTATTATCGATTTTGTAAGAAATATTTTCTTAATGTTACAAGAAACAACCGAGAATACTAAGAGCTTATTGATCCATAGGACTCTCAATACACATGTACTACATAAAAAAAAACACGGAAATCCAATTTGGCTTATAGGCGTAGATGCATCTATTACTAGAAAAAACATATTTCAAAATGTCTAAAATTTTCGAAAATAAATTCGGGGTGTACTTCTACATATTCTATGATTGCATACAAAGTGTCGCGAAAAAATATTATTTTCTATGGCCTGTGCAAAAAAGACAATTTCTCATGCTACAAAAATGTTTTTACAAGACATTTATTTGTATTTTTTACACATGCCACATAAAATATTTTTCCGCGCAAAACTTTCATGAGATAACATAGGATGTTTGGATGCACGATGAGAGATTTTATTCGATTTTTTTTCAAAATTTTAAAATAAATTTAATTTTACTTTTTCTAATAAATGTATCTACACCTATGAGCCAAAACACCTTGTCCGAAAAAAGCAGAACTACAATGTTTTGGTTTGTTGAATCTTGTAGCATTGAAAACTACATTTTTTGCGTTACATGTAGAAACAACAATGAAGAAATTGTAGGTTTTGTAGTGGATGAAGCTTTTTTCATATAAGTACAGTATACTTTTCTGACACGAAGGTATTCTGATGTTAGAAATCAGACGAATATTGTCCAATAGCTCCTGTACCAGTCGCCACATCCAATATCAATATCAGTTCGAGTCACATCCATCCGTTCATCCGGCCTCACCGAAAAGATTTTGTTTTCTTTTCCCCTTTGCGCTGCTGCTCTCGTCATCTTCTTCCTCCTTCCTCCCCCAAACCGCAACATCAGCAAACCCTTCTCAAAACTGAACTCCCACGCACCCCCGCGCCGCGCTCCAATTCCCGCACGCCGCGCCATGCTCACCGCCAGCTCGTGATCCCTGGCCCCTAATTTCGCACACCGAGTTTCGCCATGGCGGCGTCGGAGAGGGAGGCCGCCCTCCTCGCCCGCGTGGCCGCGAACCACCTCTTCCTCGCGCAGTTCGAGCCCCTGCGCGCGGCTCTACTCAGCCTCCGCCGCCGCGCCGACCCCGATCTCGCCGCGGATTTCCTCCGCGCGGTCGTCGCCTCCGGGGGGCGCGTCCCCGGCGTGCTCTGGTCGGCGTCCCCCGCCTGCCCCTCCCCCTCCCACCTCGCCTGGCTCGCCGCGCTCGAGCTCGCTGCCCTCCCCTCCACCCCCAACCCCGAGGCGCTCCGCATCAAGGCCGAGTTTCTCCTCCTTCTCCAGCCCGTCTCCGATGATCCCGCCACCGGCGACGAGGCCCGGGGGACGCTCGCTAGGCTGCTGGATTTGGGGGTGGCGAGGCTGAAGCGCGAGGTTGAGAGCTACAGGGAAGCGACCGTCAGCGTCGAGGAGGTCCCGCTCTCCGAGGAGGTCCCTCTCTCCGAGGAGGATCTGAGGGGGCTGTGGGGAGTGATCCTCGATAATGCCGAGCTGTTTGATGCGCTGTGTGCGGGCGTTTCCAGGCAGATTGGATTGGACGGGGGTTCCGGTGCAAATGTGCTTATGTGGCTTCGACGTAGCGTGCAGCTCGCTCACTTGGACGCCATGAAGGCGCTTGTCGTGGCTGGTGATTTTGAAAGTGCTACAGGGCATCTCCGTTTCCTTTGCTTGGACAATGGCGTAGATGAGGACAGTTATAAGTAAGTTCTATATCAGCGCCCTTTGTTAAATTCGAAATATGAATCCAGCCATGAAGGTGCCAAGTTTGCAAGCTGGGAATTAATGTGCATCTCAAGTTCTCAACACATGTGGGACATGGTGGGGTCAGTTGTAGATTTATTAGATACAATCTGTATTTATAGCGTCAACACCCTTGGTTATTATTTTTAGGAGTTCAATGAAACCATCGAGCTAAACAACACATCCTTCAGTCAAGGTCCATGTGTATGTCATGGACGCTCCTTAGTACCAGTTCCATTCCATATTAATATTTCGATCAAAACAGTGAGGCCCTCTACTCTGGTTGCAATCTATGTTTTTACTGAAATTTGCAATTTACAGGTATTATTCTTAAACATTCTTGATTACAATAAGTCAGTTCAATGGGCACAAGTATAATATAAACCTTGGAAGTAACATGACATAGTATTGCGGTGTTTAGTGAAGTGCTTGCCACCAGGTGTTATGCAGAGCAAAGTTGTCGATTTTTCAATGTGGCATCACCATATTCGTGTTTGTAGTTTCGATCAACATGTTCATGTGATTAGCTGTTGGTCTCAGTTCCCCGTCACATTCTGTTTGGTGATAGATCTGGTTATGCTCAAATGTTCGACAAACTTTGAATATGATTTCTTCGTACAGGGTTGTCGTAGGAGATCTTGTCAAAAAGGGCTGGGAGAAAGCATCAAATTATTGTGGAACATGGTTTGAATCACGTAATAGAATTATTAAAATTTATGGAGCAGCTCTTCAATCTAGCAGTCCCCAGCTTGTTCAACTAGTTCAGGTAATTCCAAAATTGTCATTTTTTACTGGCATGGTTCTTCTGTTGAAGTAGTTTAATATGAAATTAGCTGCATTTTCAATTTCGACCAGATTGTCCTTCCATGTTGACAACATGTAGCCTACAACAGGGGAGATTTGACTTACTTTTGTGGTGCACAGAAACTCTGGGCCACTTAACACTCTGAATCCCATATTCTGAGCTTATTTCCCTCTGTTGCGATTATTTTGTGCTTTAGCGACTGCCCCATTGTACCTTCCCAGGCTACTTCCTTCTCCATTCTGCCTAATAGCATCCACATCTCTTTATCACTTAATATAGGTGCTAAGGTGGACACATCAACCCTCTCTGTAATAACAATTGTAGGTTATACCACCTGCCTTGCACCACTTATATAGACGCCAAGGTGATGCTTAATACTTCAGATTTGATTATTTCGAAAATAATTTTCGGAGAAATAAGAAGCAGCACTGGCGCTAAGTTTTTTTTTTTTTTTTTTGCTTTAACTTCTACTGTCCGATCTTTGGTGTCAATGATGTGGATACCCTAACATGTTGAAAGTACTTAGCATTAATGTATCATACATATTTGGTTTTAGATGGTGGTATCTGGTGCTAATATTTTTTTACTATTACCAGACTGTCCTGGATGACATTCTTTCTGAAGAATTTGAAGATCACAGTGTCTCTGATGCTCATTGGATGCCTGTTCCTTTCAAAAAGTTTCTGGAAACATTGTGGTTGGATAGGGATGCTGATTCAGATGACACCATTTTGACTGAAGCTATCATATCCTGCAAGAAAGATTTGTACCATTATTCCCGACTCTCTGGAAAACATGTCCTCGAAGTTGTTATGGAAACTGCTCTATCATTAATCAAGAGAGAACAACTTCAAGAAGCTGTTAATGTATGTCATCATTTTTCGATGGGATACTGCCAATAATTTATTTTTGGATATGTTATGAGCACCTCAGAACAAATTCTGCTAGTTTTCTGCCACACTAATATTTTCTGGCAACTCGCTTTCTGCAGGTTGTTTCTTTATTTCCCCTTCTGCAGCCATTGGTTGCTGTTTTGGGTTGGGATATCCTGAAGGGTAAGACAGCACTGCGGAGAAAGCTAATGCAGTTGTTCTGGACAAGCAAATCCCAAGCTCTACGACTAGAAGAATATTCACATTATCGTATGCAGACAGATGAGGTACTTTCTTTGCTCTTGTATCATCTTGCTTCCGTGGTACTGTTTAGCAAAAAGGGTGAATGATTTTGACTTCCCCATTTGCAGACATCATGCGAGGAGTACTTGTGTGATCTTTTATGCTTTCATCTGGATCTAGCATGTTTCGTTTCCAGTGTGAATTCTGGGCACCCCTGGAATTTGAGGAATTCGTTGTTGTTCTCCCAACAAGAGCAAGATTCAGTTGTTAATGCAGAAATATTAGATCCTTTTGTTGAGAACATGATACTTGAGCGGTTAGCTGTTCAGACTCCCATGAGAGTGAGTTCTTTTATATCTGAACTTCGTGGTCTCATTTCTCTATGCTACATGTGGCTATATTTTTATCAGTCCTCTGCACCTCTTACAGTTCTCTAATATATGCTTTTTTGTGTCTCATTTTGTGTGCAAAAGTAAGATTTTCTTTTCTTTTTGATAGCTTGATTCTCTTCGGATATTCTTTTTTTTACTTGCAGGTGCTGTTTGATGTAGTCCCAGGAATAAAGTTTCAAGATGCAATCGAGCTTGTTGGTATGCAACCACTCTCTTCGGCAACTGCAGCTTCGAAGAGGTCACAACCATCTTTTTTTTTGAAAGCATGCATGATGGCTGCATGTATATATGGGTTAAGATAGAAAAAGGTCTTACACCCTGAGGGGAATGACCGACAACAAGTTCTAACAAAACTACAACAAAAACACACTACACAAAACATGAGAAAACAAGCGACCACTCGAACCAAACACTTTTACAACTGAAAACTGCTTATCTCTCTATCCCAGCCAAGCTCCAGGCTTTCAGAGTGTTCTTGCAGTTGCATTGCTTGATGAGGCTTGTGAAAGTGTCCTTCACAGCCATCGATGGCATCACTTTTTTAACTGCTATGTTGTATTCTTAACTTCTATGCTTAATTAATGCTTCCTGCTGCATAGGGTCTTGTCTTCTTTAATTTCTGGCCTGGGTATTCCTTAGCTTCCTTATGCTACTTTGCTGATGCCTTAGCCTTGTTAGAAGATTTCTTAACACTACTATACCAAAATACACAAGAAAATTCTTGGTGTCTACTTATCATTCTGATGAATTGACATTATTTTCTCATGAGCAGTTTGTTTCATGTAGCCTTCTTGTACCTATGACAGGATGCATGACATCGAGCTGATGCACATGCGATATGCTCTTCAGTCAGTTGCCCTTGCTTTAGGAGAGATGGAAAAGTGTGGTGATGGGAATGAGCACCATTATCACATAGCTCTGTCATATTTGAAGGAGATGCAAAATTTTATGGATGCTATCAAAAGCATTCCACGAAAGGTTGGCAGTTCTTTATCATATTGATATTATCTGGACTCGTGCTAGAATGCTAGTCTTGACTCTTGAAATCTTCAGAGCCGTCAATTCCTTACGCAGTTAAGCTTTCATTTGGCTACCCTCTTTGCAGATTTTCATGGGCAGCATTGTACTATCATTATTACATATGGACGACAGTATCAAGTTGCCGCAAGCTGTCCATTCAGACTGTGATAGTAATACTGAACCTGAAGGGAAGAACATGGTGATATCTTTTGTTGGGCTTCTACTTGACATACTTCGTCAAAATGTCCTATTAAAAGGCCCTGATATAGATCAGCTGTCAAGTACTGGTCTGTCACCTGCTGGCAGGCAAGCATTAGAGTGGAGACTCAAACACGCTAGACATTCCATTGAAGACATGGATTGGCGTCTATCTGTTCTACAACGCCTCCCACCTCTGTCTGGACGACAATGGAGTTGGAAGGAGGCCTTAGTTGTTTTACGTGCGGCTCCTTCTAAATTATTGAACGTGTGAGTTTGTCTATCTCTATACACATGGCACATTGGTTTCTTGCTTTATTTCACCCTGCCCACTTGGTTATGCATCCTAAAGACCAGGCATTAATCTTGGCTCATTACCCAACATAATTGTATGCCTAGTTTTTGCTAGAAGTATCTATGCATGTACATTAGTATCTTATTACATCTTTATCCTCTAAATTAAAGTCGCATGGTGGTAAATGTTGCTAGTTATTTTCTCTGCTTTCTCATGAAGCTTCTGTAGTTATTTTTCTCTTTTTCTCTCTCTCAAGAGAAGAGAGGGAGAAGGAGAAAGAGATGGCGAGGGATCTAATGTAATAACATGCATTGACACTTCTAGCAAACTCTCTCTCTCTCTCTCTCTCTAGCACATAGTCTGATGATGAGTTTGTCATTGAATTTCTTCACAGATGCATGCAAAGGGCAAATTATGGTATAGGAGAGGAAGCTGTACAACGATTTTCGTTGCCTGCCGAGGATAAAGCTTCTCTTGAATTAGCCGAGTGGGTAGCTGGTGCATACAGAAGAGCATTGGTATGCTATTTCTTGCGTATGGCTTGATCCCCTTATTATCCTTGCACATTAGCCCTTAGCACATAGAATGTACACTTCCCTATGATCTCTCTCTCTCTCAGCAGGAAAGTGTGGAAGTGACTGAAGTCTATGATTTTGAAAATTGAAGTGCCATATACTACCTGCAGTCAGGGAATTGAAAGTGTGGAAGTGGCAGAAGCTTTATTTATTTATTTTGAAGTGCCTTATACTACCTCCAGTTCATAATAAAGTAGTGACTTCGACTTTCTGTTGATATATATAATGACCAACTTAAATGTTTGACTGCACACGTTCTAGGATGTCACTTCTTCTTTAACCAGACAAGTGCATATTAAACTATTTTGCACTGTAATAATTGGCAAATTTGGAGTGGCAGATATACAATCTTGTGATCTGTAATCAATCTCCCTGGGGTGAATACTTGATAGTGCCACGATCGAAGGGAAAATGACAAAATGGTTGTGTGCAGCACCTTCGCCTCATTTTTTGCTTTCATCAGAACAATCAAATGATGCTTGATATTATAAAATATTTTCAATTTGTGTCATAATACTTGTTCAGTTATTTTCCTTGTTTTATTGCCTGAAGCTAAGCAAATGCTTTTGGTTTTCTCCAGGTCGAGGATGCTGTAAATCGTGCCACGGACAACACAAGTGTTGCACATGAATCAGATATTTTGTCATTCCGTGCTCAGCTTGGTCCTCTAACTACAGTGAGGATTTCTTATCATGATCTGCATTGGATGTTAATGATATTCATTCGTGGTATTTGACCTGACAATAAATCTGAACTTTCAGATTCTGCTTTGCATTGATGTCGCTGCAACTTCTGCTAGGTCAGGAGATATGTGTCGATTTCTTCTTGATGAGGTAAGCATTGACGGTTATGCATTCCTACATCTTCAAGACTCACGCTTTTAGCACAGTATCTATTTTTTCGTGCATATATCTTCGCTCCCTTCCGTTGTAGAATTTCTAGTGGAGAGATGGTTCACCACTGAGAAATTTTTGGGAAGCTTTCCGGAAATATTTTTAGTGGAACGATAGGCTCTCTTGTTGTTTTTCCTTGTTTTGGTTGCGTAGCGGTCTTCTGAGTTCAAATTTTTGTGGGTTACGGCCCAGATTGAGTCACTTCCTGCATTGTGAACTTGCGCCAGTAAGAACACTGCCCCCTGTGACCCACATTCCTAGCCACCAGCTTTGATGTCATATGGCCCGTTTTCTCGATCCGCCTGGTGACTGGCTAGAACATTCTTTGTCTGTCTCCATGTTTTGTCTTTTTTATTTGGTACCTGAATTCTTGCTACCACAAATGTTTATGCCATCTATGTAAGTTCTAGGTGTTCAAGGTAGCCAAGTTCAACTTCACAACTTATTGCTATTAATATAGAGTGTGCGTGAACTGTCAATTTTGCAAAGAAAATATGCAAGATGACATTTTCTTCTTCTCACGTACAGGCCACAAGCTTGTTATCTGAAATATTTCCTGGAAGCTCTCCAAAAATAGGCCCGACCTATTGGGATCAGATTCAAGAAGTTGCTATCATATCAGTAATCAAGCGCATCCTTCAGCGCCTGAGTGGCATCTTGGATCTGGTGAGTTCTTATTTTGCTTGTGCCCATGTAAAGCATGCACAGATCATTTTACTATAGAACTTCTTCCCCTTGTTTACCATCGTTTATTTCCCGGAGCTTAGTATTTACAAATTTTGACTTACAATATCGGCACTGGTGGATGTGTACGGAAGGCCTCTTTCAGTTCTTTGCATGTTTAATAGGATAATGCAAATATGTAACTAAGAAATGTGTGATTATCATGTTTCTACTGCTCCATGTAACTAAGAAAAACAACTATGTATTTTTTTTAATACCAAGAGTGGCATACTTTTTGGTCTCATATAGGAAGGTCATCCATATCTTCAAGTAGTTTTTACCGAAGTGAGTGCCTCTTTGTCAACTGAATCTAGCAGAGTTGGACAAAAGCAACGTCCACTTGGACTCCTGCATCAGATGATTGATGATGCCTTCAAAGGAAAGCGGCAATTCTTAAATGGTAATGCCTAGTTTATTCATTTGAACTGTAAATTGTTGTTGCCAGAATGTTCTAGAGGCACTTCTGAACACTTGTGTTTCAGGTAAGCTTCATAATGTTGCAAGAGCTATTGTTGATGAGGATTCAGATAAAACTTACTCGAAAGAAGGTATAAAGTTTGAAAAGAAAGATGTTCTGATGTCTGAAAAAGGTGTAGTCCTTGGTCATGGACTAAGAATCCTGAAACAAGCATCAAGGACTGACCCAACAGCTTCAAGTGTTCATGAAAGCAGTCCAGAACACAAAGGTTCCACAAATAGATACTTGGGTCCTGTATCTACCAAGCCATCGACATATTTATCAAACTTCATAATATATGTCGCAACCATTGGTGACATAGTTGATGGAGCTGACACTACTCATGATTTCAACTACTTCTCATTGGTGTACGAACGGCCAAAAGATGTAAGATCCTTAACAAGTCAGCTCAAATATGTACTACCTCTCTTCACTATTATAAGACTTATTAGATTTTTAAAAAAATGCATGTATCTAGACGCGTTTTAGTGTGTAGGCTCACTGATTTTGGTCTGTATCTAATCCATATTGAGATATCTAAAAGGTGTTACATTAGTGAACTACTGAAAATTTGACATGAAAGTCCTTAGCACTTGTCCTCTTTAGAATGACATTTACTACTTCTGTTTGGAACAGAGTGCCGGTTGTAAACTTATAATTAAGCTCTACTTTAGGAGATTCACTCCACCTAGAGATTTATTTAATTCAGTTAACCTAATACTACACTCTCGTAACTCATTCCCCTATTGTTAGGGAGTGAAAATAAGTAGGACGAACTACCTACTTTTGATTTAAGGAAGAGTGAGGACTGGCACCCAAGTGCTCAGCAACCACAATCTTGTCTGTTACCTTGCCACTAGATCATATGGTGCTCCCTGATTACCTATTTAAATTAGCTTGATTCTGTTGCAAGGAGCTATATGCTGTAATATCCATCCAACATGAGGATAACATGTAGGGTCCAGGGTCACAATGCGATTTATGAAATTTTCTCACCTGGTGATCTTTGCGATAGTGCAGTAATTTTAGTTATGGCAAACACATCTGAGTTGTTATGGCAGTCCATGGTTATGAGTTCCTATGTTTACTGGGACATCTTTGGCCGCAGTGAACCGTTGAGCCTCATGTTTGAACAAACTAAATAAATACTACCTCTGTTCCATAATGTAAGCCGTTTTGGCAAACTATTTTGGTTTGCCAAAACGGCATATATTATGAAACAGAGTGATATTAGTTAGGTATCACTGGGATTTTTTGTGTATGTGGTTAAATACTTAGAGCACACATGTTAGTCTATCTTGACAATGGCCAGCTCTGCTGAATGCGACAATTTCTTGGACAGCACTAATAGTCTTATAAAAACCCTGGCTGCATGGTGTAATTAAGAAACATCCAGGATATGTTGTATGGCTGGAGAGAAGGAGCTTCTTAACTGGAAGAAGGTGCTTCAGGGCCTTGGATCATATGCAGTTAGGGATGAAAATGGAGCGGAAACTTTCCGACTTCTCCGTGAAACGGAAACGGAAACAGATTTTTTTTTTGGCGGAAGTGGAAAGGGAAACGGAACTGCGTTTTCTGGCGGAACAGGCACGGAAGTGGAATTTCCGTTTCCGACTAATGCGGAATTTCCCTTTTATGGTCGTTCTGCATGGCCAATCTAGCAGGCACAATATGTGACCTCAAACTGAACTGCCTAAGCAACTCATCCCCTACTCCCCATTACACCGAGCAATCCTGCTTGGGCTGGGAAACAAGCTTGTCGACTTACTTGAATTGGTTTAGTTTTTCTGCATGATTCAACGTCTCTTGGTTCCGGTAATCATCCGCGTTGTGTCCATGTCCGCACCATATTCGGTCCATATCTGTTTCCGGGGTTTCTGTATTCGTTTCCGCTTTCGCAAAAAAAAAATGAAAACAGACGTGGCACCAGTCAGTTCCCCGTCCTTTTCCGCTCCATTTTCATCCCTATATGTAGTGGTTGTTGCGTTTTATCACTGTTAGGTCTCTGATTTTTTTCACTTGTATGTTCGATCTTCTTATTTTTTTCCATACTGATTCCGAAATTACTCAGGACTCATATGATGATTGTCTGTCATGCAGCTTTTAACTCGTTTAGTTTTTGAGCATGGAAGCACTGACGCAGCTGCGAAAGTAGCTGACACCATGGGCGTCGATTTTGTGCACGAGATAATATCAGCTTGTGTACCACCAGTTCTTCCTCCACGAACAGGACAAGGATGGGCATGCATTCCCATTTTAACCACCCTTTCAAATACTACTTCGGGAAATAGATCAGCAGTTCCACATGATTCATCATTGTCTTCTCGTCAGGACCCCCTCTACCCTCTCCAGCTAAATTTAGTGAAGCATTTGGCCCAGTTATCATCAGTACGAGCAGTTTTGGCATGTGTTTTTGGAAGCAGCATCCTATCTAGTGACAATGAATCATGTCCTACTTACGTGAAAGATGCAATGCAAGCAACTGAAGTTGAGAGGTCATTCTATGAATTTGCTCTTGAGCAATCAGAGAGGTAATGAATGGTCTTTTCATGCAATCATGCACCAACCAACTTTAGTTTTTTTATTATCTAAGTTATTTGCAGATATCCAACCTTGAACCGGTGGATACAGATGCAGTCTAATCTTCATCGGGTGTCTGAGTCTGCCGTGGCAGTTAAAACTGAAAATGAAGTTGCAGTGCATCAATCCAAAGGAAAATTTTCTATCAAGCGAGCTCGTGAACCTGACAGCGATGCTGAATCAGAGCTTGAAGATGTTGCCATAAATGGCAATGCCGCTTCAAGTACACTAGAATCTCCTGAACATGATGATGCTAAACTAGAGCCAACAGCTTTTATTTCATTTGACTGGGAGAATGAAGGACCATATGAGAAAGCTGTTGAGAGGTAGTAGGATCTTACAACTTTTGTCTACCATGCTTTTTGCTCTACAATTCTACATACACTCAGAGTTTCTCGCTTGCACTTGGCCATTGCCACTGACCTACTATTGTTATAATTGTATTTGCTTTGTCCTTGCAGGCTAATTAATGAAGGAAAACTAACTGATGCTCTTGCTGTCTCTGACCGCTGTTTGCGCAATGGAGCTTCTGATAAATTGCTTCAATTGCTGATTGATCAAAGTGAAGAAGTAAGTCTAGGCACAGGACAATTCCGCTCATATGGATCCCGTAATTTGGGGAATAATACTTGGCAGTACTGCTTGAGACTGAGGGACAAAAGCCTTGCAGCTCGGCTTGCTCTGAAGTACGTCAAGCAATTTCAGTTCAACCTTTTATTAGCACGATAAGCCTTTTGTTTGGCATAGCTAAGGCATTCATTCAGTTTTACTATATTTGACACATGTCCATTTGGATATCTGCATCACAATAGTTTGTTCTGCAGAGATGCATACCGAGTTACTGAGTATATATGATCATTTCTAGGTACCTTCACAGTTGGGACCTTGATGCTGCAACTAATGTTCTAACAATGTGCATCTGTCACTTGCCTGAGAATGATCCTGTACGGAGTAAGGTAGCTTGACTTGCATCCATTTACATTTGAAGTTCATACATTATCTTGAAAGGTCATATTGTTATTGTGTGCTTGGTCAAGCCATGAATTCACCTAAAAGATATCACCATCCAAGCCAACACTACGCAGAGCTTGCTGGTTTGTGCTGACACCTAATGTTTAAATGAAACCATATGTTCTTGAGTGCTTAAATTTGTGCGCCATTGCGTCATGTTATGATGTAACATGTTCAACTTCTCAAAACTTAGCATTTATGACCTAGTCTAGTATTTCTTGGTTTGTTACATTTAATCAACCACCAATTCCCAGGCCTCTTCAACTCAAATTTGGTTTGCCTATTGTTCTTAATTATATTAATACCTAGTTCCTCTTGGCATCCATCATTTTTTTCTTGTGTCATTTTTTAACAGGTGCTACAGATGAAGCAATCTCTACAGCGGTATGGTCATATTATGAATGCTGATGACCGTTACACCAGATGGCAAGAGGTAAGCCAATGGCTGACATATAATTTTGATTGGTTCAGGCCAACCCTCCCTCCCACTATTCTTGATTTTGAGACATTACAGGCTTCAACTGTGTTCCTTATGCGTATGTGTCACTTCTTAATAGTAAACTTTTCCATTTTGGAAGACTGACGTTCATCTTATTAGGTCGAAATCCATTGCGAAGATGATCCAGAGGGCTTAGCACTTAGACTTGCTGCCAAAGGAGCTGTATCTGCTGCTCTACAAGTCGCTGAAAGTGCCTCTCTGTCAATTGATTTGCGGAGGGAACTGCAAGGCCGCCAGCTTGTCAAACTTCTTACCACCGATCCACTTAGTGGTGGAGGCCCAGCCGCAGCATCACGGTTTCTGTCAACCTTACGAGATTCGAATGACGCTCTTCCTGTTGCCATTGGCGCCATGAAGTTATTACCTGACTTGCGTTCGAAGCAGCTTCTTGTATGTTGCCAGATCTGACAACATGAGTTAGTTGCACTAAGCTTTTCTGACAAGTATGAAAATAATACTCATTAATTGTATTTCAGGTGCATTTTTTTCTCAAACGCACAGTTGGGAATTTATCAGATGCTGAGATTGCTCGACTTAATTCATGGGCCTTAGGTCTTCGTGTTCTCTCCTTATTGCCATTGCCATCACAACAGCGTTGCTCTTCTCTGCATGAACATCCTCATTTAATTGTGGAAGTACTATTAATGATGAAGCAACTCGAGTCTGCTTCTTCGGTATTCTTTCTCAAATCTCAACTAATTTTGTGCATGTTGACTCTCATCCCTTGAAATTTTTGTTTTAGCTGCTGCTATACTTGCATTTTGCGTATGTTGGCATGTTTAACCTGCTGCACTAATGGACAATTTTCTTTGCGAATCCAGGTTTTGAAAGAATTTCCATCCTTGAGGGATGACAAGTTAATTATTGCTTATGCTAAGAAAGCAATCTCCGTCAATGTTGACTCTACTACTAGGGAACCTCGACTGACCATCTCTGCGTCACGAGCAAAGCAAAAAAAGGTTGCTGCACCAGCTAAAACAAATTTTGTGCAGAGTTTTGGCAACTTTCAGAGAGAGGCACGCAAAGCATTCTCATGGGTGCCCCGCGATGGTGGTGCCAAAACACCCCCAAAAGATATTCCCCGGAAAAGGAAGAGTTCAGGTTCAGGGGGTGATAGATCCTCTTGGGAAGCGATGCCTGTTGTACAAGAGGAGCAGACACCTACATACCCGTCTGAAGGACAAGATAGACTTCCTTTTGTTTCTGCTCCTGAGGAGTGGGTACTTACTGGAGATCCTGACAGGGATAACACGACCCGTGCATGCCATAGATATGAATCTTCTCCAGATATCACACTATTCAAGGTGTGTCACTTGTGCACTTTCTCCAATGTATCAGGCTTAATTTTCTGTGAATGCTACTGATTTTCAAGTTCTTCTCCTGCATTATTCCGACTTGTCTGTAGTTGCTCTTTTCCCACCTTATGAGTCAAGGGCCTTGCTAGCTGGTACCTTGGAATTATGATGAACCTATCCATATTTCTTGATGGGTTATTTTTAGCAGTTGAATTCGAATTTTGCTAAATTGAACTTGGCTTTAGATTAGATTGTTTGCGAAAATGGTTTTATATTTAACATTATTCTTTAAAAGCAAACTTATTCCTCAGTTGGTGTTTGGTCAATGTTTAGTTGTGCTTTTATGATTTAGCATGGTTTAGTTTAATTTTGTTCAGTTATGTTTTCCCTTGGGAAAATATGGTTTATCTGATTTGAACCTTGATGTTCATTTTGGTTGTCATAAGATTCATATGGCGTGGAAAAACATTAGTTTGATGCAACTCATGCAGTTGATACTATGGAAAAAGCTGAAGTGATAATAAGCATGAAAAGATCAAATTTGAACTCAATATGTACTTGTGTTATGAATATGTTTGTTCAGATAGGTTGCTGGCGTCATTTTCAGTTGTGCATTACTGATTCCTAAATGCCGTTCTTCATAGCTAGTTAGAATTTAGTACTTTCTTTTTTACATTTATATGTCTCCAACAAAATTTGTAGTTTGTCCAGCAGTGGGGTAAAGTATTGTTTCAGCCTTGTGCACTGGAAGGGATTTTTGAATCATCCAGGCTTCTAATTCATCGATATCTAATACAGGAGGATAGAGTTGAAGTGAATCTTGAGTACCGAGCCTAATTGCCAGCAAATAATTGAATAACTTTAGTGCTTGAAAGTGAATCCAGAATTTGTGCTCCTTAGTTTGTCAGATGTCAAAGTGGGCAAGATAGTGACTCACCGATATACATGCTAATGTTTTCAGTGTTCTTTTTTGACTCGTGTACTAGTTCTCTTGTCCATATGGACCGTTACCATGTGTGGCCTATGATGTGACTTGTTCTTCAGACTAGATGATTTAGCAATCTCTCTGTCCTATACTTCATTTTTCAGGCATATTGATAAAGTGAGAAGAATGGATGCATTTTTACGATGTTTCTTAGTAGCAAATCTTACAAATGGTTTAACTTATAAATTTCATACAAGAAGTAGTTTCATCTTTCTGTTTTCCATTTGTGTAAATTCTTTGCCAATCATTTCTAGGCATTGCTTTCACTGTGCACCGATGAGTTGGTAGCTGGAAAAGGTGCACTTGAATTATGTATGAGTCAGATGAAGGTTGTATTAAGCTCCCTGCAATTGCCTTTGAATGCATCTATGGACAACGTAGCCCGGGCTTATCACGCGACAGAAACTTATGTGCAGGTATGAAAAATGAGTAGCAGTATGGCACTTTTGATTATCATAATTTTGTATATTAATATTAATGATTTATCAGGCAATATCTTATGCAAAAAATCGTATAAAAAGGCTCATGGGGAGTAGTTATTTGTCAAGTGGCTCTGAAAGAAGTAGAGATGCTGATGATATATCTGTGGACGCTGGCAGTTCAAGCACTGGGAGCCAACATCAAGATGAGCTGTTTGATCTTCTTGCTCAAGCAGATATGTGGCTAGGGCGTGCCGAGCTTCTTCAGAGCCTGCTGGGATCAGGTATTATTGCATCACTTGATGATATCGCTGACAAAGAATCTTCAACTAGTCTGCGTGATAGGCTGGTCAGCGATGAGCGATACAGCATGGCTGTATATACTTCTAAGAAGTGCAAGGTACTGAATGTTGCTGCTTGTTTCTGTTCTATAATTTATATTCTGTCATAACAGTGACGGTAAGGTAATTTAATGACGTGATCATTTTCAGATTGATCCTTTTCCAGTGTGGGTTGCATGGGGGCATGCTCTAGTTCGAATGGAGCACTACGCTCAAGCCCGCGTGAAATTTAAGTAAGGGACAGCTCTTTTCTGTTGTTTCTCGTGTAATTGCCTGCCCGCAGAAGAAAGGGAAGATTCGGCTAGAGGTGCAAAATAAATCAAGAAAACAAATACACAAATTCTGCATTTAGAAAAAAAAATAGAGGATTGAGGAACTAATAATTGTTTCTCATTATTTAGTTCTTCAAAGTTTCTAATTTAACAGTGACCTCGCACTTGTTGCTAAAGCTTTACATGGTTTCCGATGGAGTGGTATGCCCTCTAGTATGTTCTCTTATTATAACTGTCTAAGGATATGCGAAGCCCAGTGGTTAATGGAACTTCTTTTACATAAAATCACACATTTATTTCTGCTATCGTCTTTTATCAGTTAAAAGTAGGTTAATTATACTCCATTTGTCACAAAATTAGATGGCTAAAACTGTTGCAATCAGATTGTGCATTGGAAATTTTGTAGGAATCGGTAGTTCATACATGCAAACTGTCAGATAGGAGTTTGCAAAAGCTGACCTTGGGGACACTGAGTCTTTGCTTTATGTTTGTTTGGTTAGTCATATAACTTGTTAACCAAGGTGATACGTTTTGTTGTATAAACCTTCATGTTTATTGCACAGGCAAGCTCTTCAACAGTTCAAAGGCGATGCACCTCCTGTTGTCCTCGATATCATTAACACAATTGAAGGAGGTCCTCCTGTTGATGTTTCTTCTGTCCGCTCTATGTAAGGGATTAACATCAATTGGTTTACATCTTTTGGAACATTTAATGAAAGTCATTCTTTCACAGAGCAAAGTACAATTGCATATTATTAACTCAGCAGTTAACCTTAGTTCTTCTATGAGTTGTATCATTAATCTGTTTTAATGTTTAAGGTGGAGAACTGGTTGATCGTATTACCCCTGATATGAAAACTTACTTGCCAGTTACCTAGCATAGTTAGTTTTAGTTAAATGAAATGTGTTTTTTCTTCTAGTAAAATAAATTTGTTGCTTGGGACGTTGTTTTAAAATAACTGCTACTGAACTTGTATTGCAGGTATGAACATTTAGCAAAAAGTGCAGCAACCATCTTTGATGATTCCCTTTCTGCCGATTCTTATCTTAATGTTTTATATATGCCATCCACATTCCCACGATCTGAGAGGTCCAGGCAATCCAGAGATTCTCTAGATAGCCAAATTTCATCTGCTAGCTCGTATCTTGAAGATGGACCTCGCAGCAATCTTGATAGCATTCGATATGCAGAGTGTATTCATTACTTGCAAGAAGTAAGATTTGTCCTTCAAATGTGCTCTTATGTTTCCTTAATAGCTCAAATTCTGGTCTACAGGGTTCGCCCTATAGTTTTCTGCACTTTCTAGACTCTGCAGTTCCACTGCTGTTGTAATTGTAGACACCTTAATTGTCTTCATGTTTAGTAACTAATGTTTTTCTTATACTTGCAGTATGCTCGCCCACAAATGCTTGCTTTCATGTTCAGACATGGTCATTATGCGGAAGCATGCTCTCTATTTTTCCCATCCAATGAGCCAACTGTAGAAGGGGAAGCATCTTTGTCTTCAGTTCCACGAAGTGATCCTTTAACAACTGATTATGGAACAATTGATGACTTGTGTGATCTATGTCTTGGATATGGCGCTATGCCGGTATTGGAGGATACAATATTGGCAGTAACTCAATCACCGACTTATAATGACACAGCTGTGATTCAGTACATGAATGCTGTTCTCACTCGCATTTGTAACTATTGTGAAACACATCGGCACTTTAACTATCTTTACAGCTTTCTGGTACTGTCATCAATTATTCCTTTGCATCATTCCTTTGGAGTCAGTTTTTGGGCCAATTAATATTTACAACGAAACATGGTGTACAGGCTCTAAAAGGTGACCATGTTGCTTCTGGCCTTTGCTGTATCCAGTTATTCGTGAATTCAATGTCCCAAGAGGAATCTCTGAAGCATTTGGGACATGCCAAGGTATTGATGATTTCATTGTTTATCTTTTGTTATAATGCACTAGTTGGTCTCTGTGCAGCACTGCTAGATCTGGTATCATTAACAATATAGTTCACTATCGGTAAGTACCAAAGTGTCCCCGTATGGTTCTGTGACCACCATATATACCGAAGTTAATATTGCAATGGCTTCTAGTCTCTATTCTAGAGAAAATCATTTGGCATGATTACATATGCGCTTGAAGTCATGAACTGGACACAAAATGCTACTAGTAGCTCATGATAACAAGCAAGCAATCTGCCAACTGAAAAAGTGAGCCATCTGGGAAATAGTTCTGGACAAGTGTCACAAACCACTCAATCATGGTTTTTCGAAGTATTAGGCTTCTAAAAAATAACCACTGATCATTAATTATTGACCAATGACCACAGAGCAGCAACCAGCTATACGACAGTTGGCAGATCCAGTTAGGCAATAACAGTAGAAAGAACCTTTTAGGCAGCTATATTGAAAGTAGCACAAAGTGAGTAGTTTTTTTTCCGCGAAAACGCAAAGATAGTGCTAGCGTTAAAGAATTGGGCTGTTAGGGTGGTGCGCGGGGACCAAAGCGGAGTCAGTACGCCGAGTGCGAGTGATGGGCTGGGCTTGATGGGGAGTCTGTGAGGTTGGTTATTTTTTCCAGTCAGTTTGTATCGATTTTCGATTTTTTACCAGAAAGAATGGAAGCATAAAAACCGCAGTTCTTTGTACAGTACCAAAAAGGTTTTGAAACCAAGTTGACCGGTTTGGCTTGGTCCCCCCTCTCCCCCTCCCTCAGAAAGTGAATCATTGGTACAATCATACAGGTGAGTCTACAAAGTCATAGAAAAAGTATGACCATTTGTGACCTAGACAAAAAATGCGAGAAAATGCCAGAAGTTTGTCTTTTCGTACAGGTCACAGGGATCATATTTTTGGATGAATGTTTCCAGGTGCACATGATATGGCATGACTTACATCCATGAATATGTCCACATTTTGTGGAAACTAGTGAAGTGGTTTAGTATGATGGAGTGCAAGTGGTGACTAGGTGCAGAACATCCATGTCTCATGGTTCAACCTTCATGTTATGCCACCTTGAAGAAGCACTGCTTGGACCCTGGGTCATGTCTAATGTGGCGAAAATTCCAATATGAGGCAACAGATTTAGTCATATGAGGGTCTAGAAATGCTAGCAGTCAGTTCAAGCTTTGATGCATGCATTTCTCTTTGCAAATTCTGAGGGTGCACATAGCATAGCAATCTAAAGTTCTCGTTACAGTAGTATCATACTATCATGTTTCTGCGATCTCAATTTGCATTTACTTGAATGATGCTATAAATCTCCATTAAAATGAGTCATTTCATAATTGAATTAGCAGTAGAAGTGTGTAGACGCCATAACAGATTTGACTTCTGTTTTTATTTTATTTTCATTTTTTCTACTGTCCCTCATCACCGCCTTGGCGCCTCCTAGCATACTGCTGCCTGAGCTGAAGTCTCCTGCTTATGTGCTGTTAATATCCAAACCATCATGCCTGCTTGCCAAAGAGATTCTATTGCTTCGGATACCCCGTCTTGAAGTGCACTCTATATTGGTTGCAGCTGAGTGGAGTAAATTTCCCCTGCCAAGTACTATTGTGCTAGCATTCTTGTATGGTGACCGCCACTCCTCAAATTCAGGCTGACTTAATTCACACATAACAACAAGAAGAGTTCTTAGGCCAACTGATGAATATTTCTGGAGATATCCCTCGTTAGAAAGAACATTGTCAAGCTCGATAATTCAAAACATTGAACTGTCTGCACCTTTGACATATTGAACGTGTTTCTGACTGTCCCCACCTAAATGGTAGAGAGATGATGGAATGGCAAAACTGAGGAGTGTTGTAACGGAACAGTGGCAAGATTGAGATTTTGACCAGTCAAATGGAAAAACTGTTAAGATCAGTCATAGCAGGAATGATAAAAACCCTACTATCATTTGACAGCATGGTTGCTTTGTAATGCACTGATTTAGGTGACATTATGCAAAACTACTATTTATAGAATAATAATAATGCCCAGGGAGATGTGTTGGTCCAGAACTGACTGATGACAGTGAAAAAGGAATCTAATAATAGAAAAATGTTCAAAATAATTTGTGCTCTCTAGAAAATTAGATGTTGAATTTGTTCATGGATATCATGGAACAACTTGCATAAACTTCTTTTGCAGTGAAATACTCCCATGGCATATCTCTAGTTCTAAGTGTTACAGTTGACTACTTTATGTACTGATGTTGTTTAAGCCAAAGTCTAATCGTTAATGCATAAATTTAGAAAAATGCAGCGAGATTCTTTTGGACCTGATTGTGCCTAACTATTCTACATGGTACTTTTACATGATGATAGTAATTAATAAATAATGGTCTGTGGTGTTTCTTATGCTCAGCTTCTTCTGAATGCAGACACATTTTGAGGAAGCCTTATCTGTACGAGATAGAACAATTGAGGCTACAAAATTGGTATCGCGGACTGCGCGCAATAAGAGTGCATCGGAGAAACTAACTAGAGAGATGATAATGAAATTTTCTACTAGGGTCTCCTATCAGGTTAGTAAATTGTGAAAGCAGATAAATTTCCAGGCGAAGATGACTTATTCTCTTTTATCATTTTTTGTGTACATGTTTGAGGCTGGTTCTCTGGGATCCAGCTGGATATCATTTGTAGACCAACATTCATGCAGACTTTTTAGCTGTGCAATAATTTGATGTCTGCAATTTTAAAGCTTAATAGGCTAATCCAGTTGCATATGCTGATATCGTAGATGGATGTAGTGAAGGCCCTGAACAGTGTAGATGGTCCTCAGTGGAAAACCTCCCTATTTGGGAATCCAACTGACCCTGAAACTCTGAGGTTTGTACCTCTCTTTTCCTTTTAAGGCAAAATTTCTTTTAATTGATCTTAGAAGAGGCTACACAGCTTAACATTTTGCTGTCTGAAAGATACTCGTCTCCTGGATGTGTCCAGTTCACATTGCTTGTGTCATGGTTTAGCTTTAAATGTATGTTTATTAAGCTTTTCTAAGAGTCGGTGAAGAGCTATCGACTATACATTGACACTTGCAGTGACTATTGCTTCTTTAATTTATTATTATCTATTGCATCGGAGTCATTAATGATTTCTCCTTTTAGTTTGCACCAGTAGTTGACTAATCCATTTCTTATTGCCTGATGTACTTATTTGTTTTAATGTAAGCTAGCATTCTTTGCAGGCGAAGGTGCATGGTTGTTGAAACTCTGGCTGAAAAACATTTTGACTTGGCTTATAGAATGCTTCACGAGTTTGATCTTCCAGGTTACTAATATTTCATTCCATTTGCTCTTAAGTTTGCGGAGTTGATATAAAGTTGATTATTTGGGAATGATGTTTGAGAATAGGATCTGTATACTCAGAATTACTGACTGCCCATTTTTTTTCAGTTGTTGGTATTTATGCCGGTGTAGCAGCATCGCTTGCAGAGAGGAAAAAAGGTGGCCAATTAACGGAGTTCTTGAAGAACATAAGAGGAACCATAGAAGATGATGAATGGGATCAGGTGATGTGTACTATGTTTTTTTTTTGCAGCCTTCAGCTTTGCTTACAACCTGATCAGATGCTGAGCTAGTATTTAGCCATATATACATATGCACTATGTTGATGCGATATTATTTGTCTATGTAGTTCTCATCTTATCCAAATGTTTAGATCTGTACACCAACACCAACAAAGCCTTTATTCCCAAACAAATTGGGATAGGCTAGAGGTGAAACCCATAAGATCTGGCACATGGATAGCAAGCTTCCACGCGGCTCTTTCCATGGCTAGTTCTTTGGTGATACTCCAGTCCTTCATCTCTCTTTACGGACTCCTCCCATGTCAAGTTTGGTCTACCCCGTTCTCTCTTGACATTATCAGCACGCTTTAGCCATACACTATGCACCGGAGCTTCTGGAGGCCTGCGCTGAATATGCTCAAACCATCTTAGACGATGTTGGACAAGCTTCTCTGCAATCGGTGCTACCCCAACTCTATCTTGTATATCATCATTCCGGACTCGGTCCTTCCTCGTGTGGCCACACATCCATCTCAACATGCGCATCTCCGCCACACCTAACTGTTGAACATGCCGCCTTTTAGTCAGCCAGCGCTTAGCGCCATACAACATTGCGGGTTGAACCGCCGCCCTATAGAACTTGCCTTTTAGCTTTTGTGGCACTCTCTTATCACAAAGAAAGCCAGAAGCTTGGCGCCACTTCATCCATCCGGCTTTGATCCGGTGGTTCACATCTTCATCAATATCCCCATCCTTGTGCAGGATTGACCCCCAAGTATCGAAAGGTGTTCTTCTGAGGCACCACCTGCCCATCCAGGCTAACCTCCTCGTGCCTAGTAGTACTAAAACCGCACATCATGTACTCAGTTTTAGTTCTACTAAGTCTAAAACCTTTCGATTCCAAGGTTTGTCTCCATAGTTCTAACTTCCTATTGACCCCCGTTCGACTATCATCGATTAGGACCACATCATCCGCAAAGAGCATACACCTGGGATATCTCCTTGTATATCCCTTGTGACCTCATCCATCACCAAATCAAATAGATAAGGGCTCAAAGCTGACCCTTGGTGTAGTCCTATTTTAATAGGGAAGTCATCGGTATCGCCATCTCTTGTTCGAACACTTGTCACAACATTATCATACATGTCCTGTAAGCTATATAAATATATAGAATGTTCATACGACATTATTTGACTATGGAGTTCACTACTTATCCAAGGTGTGAGAGATCTGACTTATCATTAGTTCTCTCTCCGTTCCATAATGTATGTAAGACGTTTTAGCAAACTATTTCAATTTTCCAAAATGTCTTATATTATGGAACAGAGTGATACTATATAAATGTCACTCTGTATATCCAGTTATATTCCTATGTTTGAGGCTTCGAGCATGTTTCATTGGCCATACAAGAACAGCAAGTCATTACCAGTACAAAATGGGTAGATGATGCTTAGATTTTCTTTTCCAATAGAAAAAGGGATATGCTGTATCATTATCCCAATATATAAAAACTATATACGATACCTTTTCTGGTTGAGATACTCTATGAGAATTATCTAGGTGAATGGTCGTCTGATGTATTTGTTCACTTGCTTTTAATAGGTTCTGGGTGCTGCTATAAATGTCTATGCTAACAAGCATAAGGAAAGGCCAGATCGACTTATTGACATGCTAATCAGCAATCACAGGTACTTGTGATGGTGTATTTTTTCATATACTCCCGCTGTTCACAAATATAAGATGTTTTAGACACTTCAAAGTGAACTAGATACACACCACAATGAGTTGAATCTACACACTAAAAGTAGACTACATACATACAAAAAATAGATGAATGTACTAAAAACTAAAACATCTTATATTAGTGAATGGAGGGAGTACATTTTACTAGATGTGATCAGCAATTGCAGTTTAAGTGTTGAATTATGAATTCATTGTTTATTAATGATTGGACTATGTCCTTTTGCTTTCTTGCCGTTATCATGAAATTTGGTCCTCAAGTAGGGCATGTTAATTGGTGCTGTATGGGAAGTACAGGCAACACCCCCCACCCCCGCCCCCTCTCTTTACTTTTGGATTTCAACTCAACTGCATTTGCACAATATTCATGTACTTTGTGTTTCAACATAATGGCAACATTTGTCTATGCAAAAGAGAAGAGAATAATCATCGCCAAAAGTCATTATAGCAAGTACATGTAACGAACCCACACCCTCAGAACTGTTACATGCTCCAGCAAGCAGCACATTGGGTGCCTCTTGCATGCTCATGGCAGCCTGTCCATAAGCGTTACCTTAGACATAAACGCACATGATTCTGTACTAAACAACTCTCTCTGACCCTTTCTAAACTGTTTCTAATTTTTACAGGAAAGTACTTGCCTGCGTTGTTTGTGGCCGTCTAAAAAGTGCATTCCAAATAGCCTCACGAAGTGGAAGTGTAGCTGATGTTCAATATGTTGCCCATCAGGTCAGTTATCTACATATGCATTCTATCTAATGAGCAAATGAATTTATATGTGTTCTTTTGCAAGCGTCCATTAGAACCAGAGGTCAATTCTGTAAATAAATGGGAATGTACTGGTTTGGTCCCTTAATGTCAGGATTAGGTCTATTTTGGCCTTGAACTTTCCAGTGTTACTTGATTTGGACCTGTCTTCAAGCCGAACTGTATCCTGAGAAGTTACAACATATAACAGATGTCACCTTTAAATTCGAGGGACTAAAAATCAACACACAACATATAACAACCACATGACTGGATCAATGAAAGTGCAATCAGTGCTCCTGTCCCCTTTGCACTTTAGTTTGCTCTGTTTCCTGAATTTTGTGTCCTTTTTTGACAGGCATTACATGCGAATGCATTGCCGGTTCTTGATATGTGCAAGCAATGGCTGGCTCAGTACATGTAACTCAAAAGTGTTCTGACCCAATGGATGCCGAGGAGAATTTTGATCATAGCAAAGAAAACAAAGCGTTGACCTCACTGAACGTAATTCTCCTCTGTGCCTAGCCGGGTTTGTGCGGAGAGCAAAATCAGAACGAGAAGCAAATTAGGTCAAGGCGTACAGTTCTTGCTCGTATCAGCGCGTGTACTGTATGCGCACGTGGATGTGCTGTGTATATATGTTCTTGTGAGTGGCTCTTGATGCATTCATACATGGGAGTGCATGCATGCTTGATGTGATGTAAATTTTGTAGTTCCATTGCCTCCATCGAAGTATGATGGGCAATTCTACAACTAGGGGTAGGCAAACCAGAAAGGGGCTAGTGCTTACTTTAGTGAATGTTTCTTGTAAAAAGTTTTGGCTGATCCTCTTTATTTTTTGTGGGGCAAGTTTTGGCTGAACCTTAACCCCTGACCGTTTGGCTGCTTATATGTTCAGCAGAAGAAATCTAGGTACATGTTTGTATAGCAAAATAGTTACATTTGAACCGTGCCTGCCATCTGAAGCAGCAGCTGTGAATTCATGATTTTTTTATCACATGAGAAGAAAAAGAAAGTCTCAATACATGGTGTATCAGCTTGTATTTAGTTTGTTTACTCCCGGAGCTGGGATTGACTATACAGTATACTCTATTTCTGTTGGACATGAGCATGCTTTGAGAAACCAAGCTTTTGAGGTTGTGGCTAGCTGTAGCAAAGAAAGCTTGGGCTAGTTTGTTTTTAAAA
>NC_061513.1:174739085-174848027 GCF_022539505.1 Lolium rigidum
TGACACATGATCAAATGGACACAGAACAAACGTACCCAATCCTTTATCGTTTTGCTGCTCTCCCTCCGGTTCTTGACCTTCTCAAAGTGGCCATGAAATTTGCTACACGCCGCCTTGATTATGTTCCAACGGTGAGAGAGGGTGCCGTCGTTCCGGATCATGTGGATGGTAGTGTAATAATTCTTCCTCTCATTAAATTGATCAAGGAGGCGCTTGTAGTACTTGTCGGAGGTTTGATTGGCGTCAGTTATGGGGCAGAAGCTCACTACCTTAAACGAGTCGATGAGGCACTCATCCTCCAAGACCTTCGACCTAGGCCCACGAGTGCTAGCAGTCGCCTTATTCCTCTTCTTGGTCATTGTCACGCCGGTGTCGGCATCGATCGGCACCTCCTCGCCCTCCTCATCCTCGGCGTCCTCCTCCTCTCCGTCGGCCTCATCGTCATAGTCGTCGACACCGACGTCGGGTTTGTAGCCGTCGCCGCGGATGAAGCCCCTTAGGGTCTCGGCGCCGTGCATCTATGCCAGAAAAAACCATTTTGACTCAGCGGCGGTCTACAATATGTGTACAAGATGAGAAAACTCACGTTGTCATCGCATATGGGCACACCGGACGCGCTGCCGAGCACCTGGTGGGCACTCCTGCTATCGCTGCTGAAGGGGCTGCGGGGGAGGACGGTGCCGTCAGTCACATGGCCAACATTGCTGGTCGGGATGCGATGGCATAGATCTGACGATGTGTTGAGGTCGGGGAAGCGAAAGCCGCCGCTTCCCCTCGGCACCGAATCTGGTGAGAACGTCGCGCTGGGGTCGATGGTGCCGCTCTCGGCGTACTCGGTGGAGTAGCGAGCGTATTCATCCATCTGGGACAACCGCATCTGCGAGAGCAACAGTGCCTCCACGAAGTACACCGGCGACGAGGGTGAGCCGCCCAAGCTAAGGCACACATCGGCTGCGGTCGCCCCTCTCGCGGACTCGGCTTTGTGCGCCTCAGCGTTGACGCGGCGCCTTCTGTGGTCCGCCGTGATGAGCATGCATTGGTGTTTCTCTTCATCCCACGCCTCCCGCGACATGCTTGTTGATAGCTCCAAATTTGGATGCATTTTACTACGGATTTTCCATCACCTATCTACAGGTTTCAATGATTTTTCATTGGATTTTGTGTTTCAACTAACGCTAATATCGCGATCCAAGCGAAACCTTGTTTTTAATCATGAATCCTAGAAAACCATCATATCCGGAGGATCCAAGGACATTTATGGGCTAATTGCAACAAAATAAAGACATTTTCTTTTGAGGCCAAACTCATCTTGGCGATGCTGGTGCTTTAACGTGCATCGGTACGGGCAGGGCTTCCCCGTACGGTCTGCCCGTACTGGCCGGCGCCGCCTTCGTCTTATCAAACCAAACCCTTTATGTGAAGGGCGATAGACGGAAAAACACACACAACAACAACCATTCGCACCAGAACCGAAGAGATCAGATCTGAAGAAGGAGAATGCTAACCTTGACTCCATCGACGATCAATCTCATTAAGATCATCACCTCATCCACTACATCCCACTTGTACTGAGAGAGAGATTCATACTTGTAAGATTAGGTATTGAAACCTCTATTTCATCCTGGTTTGTATTTGATTTGATCTTCAACTATTGTGGATTGCTACGGTAATATCAAGCTGAACTCCATTTACTTTGCAATGATATTGTTATGCTATTCTCCTCTCATGTGTGAGTAGATCCCATTGGCGTGGGAGATGTAGGGGATTGGTGAGATGTGATGTGCCAATTTTATTTCATCTATTTGTGAACCTATGTTTGAGATTATTACATATATGAGTATAAATTTTTATGTGCATCTAATGATGTTATCTAATTTAAGGGTCCAGATAGCATGATCTCAAGAACTCATAAACATGAATTTATTTGCTAGTGATTCGGTGATCCCCGAGTGACACGGCCGATATTAAAGAAGATCTAGCAATACTTGAGGAATTACAAGGAATCACCGAGCTTAAAGATTTACTCCGATCTAACCACCTTAATAGATGCGTTGACCATAGCTTTGATAACAGGCAGAAGGATTATTAAACGAAGATGAAATCTACCAAGATAAGTTTTTCTCTTTTATGGGTTACTTACCTTCTCAGATATAAATATGAAGAATCACTTATCACATTTATTCCACCTGACACAATCACTATCGGCATGAACCGAATCACCTCGCGCCTACTTTTTCAGCTGCAGAAACTCATTTATTTTTTATTGGTTGTTTACTTTTATGTATTTTACTTTATTGCACCATCAATACTCCAAACCCTTATTATTTATACTCACCACTTTCCATTTTAATTCTTGCAGTCAATTCACCTAAGACTTGTGACACCTTGCGTGTGACAGAAAGACCACGGATAAACATCCTCCTACGCTCCTTGTTGGGATACGATATAAAAACCGAAAATAATACTTTCACGAAAATATGCACGATAACCATGTATAATCTATTGTATACAAACTTTGAGTGCAATATAATTTACGCTCTCACGGATCTTTGTTCTCGACAAGAACAAAAACTAGCACACCATAGCAAAATCTTTTAACAAGCCGTCTTAGCTTGCAATCAAGTCCTCGTGACTTGCGGGTTAATGCCGAGCTGCTCCAATAAAGAAGGAAATGAATGCGAATACCCCTAGCTGCGGGACAGGGAAGCATGATGCCACACAATGCAACAATAAATTTGAGCAGCTGGGAAATTCACAGCGCTCTCTGACTACAGTAGATCTTCATAGGGTTTCGTGGTGGATACAGTTCTGTGTAAGTTCACACTGCCATCAATACATACCAAATACTCCTAGCATTACCATCGTAGTGTATCTCCCCTCCTTGATGTAATCTCCCCTTCTTTAGGTTAGTTGTATCTTTCTGCATATTAATATAAAATTTACACCGTAGGGGCTTCCCCTACTGTAAAGGTGTCAAAAAAAAATACAAAAGAGACACACAAGAGGGTTGACTGGAAAAGGTCGAAATAGAGTTGGCAAAGGATAAGGCAAGCACCTTGCTTCCAATGAAACGCTTTCTCGAACATACAGAGAGATCTTGCGAATGGATAAAGCACGAATAAAATGGGTTGTGCGATCACTATACGCCTGGATCAAGCATGTCAAATCAATAAAAACATTTCTCGAACATTTGGAGGGATCTCGGAAAATACAAGGCAAAAGGGACTCGTGTTTCTCGAATATCCGGAGAGATCTCGTGGAAAGATAAGGCAGAAGCATAACGAGTCACACCCATGATGTAAATATTGAACACCCACATTGCGTCTACTGAAGCGTTCTACTCCGAACACCTGCGAAACGCTTGTGTAGATCTTAACTTGCCTTCGCCTCAAGGAATGTTCTAAACGTGGAATCTCTACAAGTATTTCGTAAAAATGTGACGGAAAATTATTTCCTACTCAAATTTCACGAGATTTTTTTATTTTGAAACGTTTTTGACTGCTTGTCTAGACGTGTTCTCCATTGCAAGCACTGAATTGTTGCTTCCAATTGATTATTTCCTATTGTGCAAATTAATTATCCAATATATTCTTGCACTCTAAAGTGGCAAATTCCTCACTGCTAGTAGTAGTAGAAAAAAAAAGATGCTGGATGTACCCTATCAGAGAAACCGGCAGTGTACGAAATATTTGTGGCAAGTGGAGTCGCAGGCAGGCAGGCAGAGGCTTTACTTTATGCGGAAAAAATCCGCGGCACAAGCCAGGTCAAAAAAGTTGATTCGACAGGGTACTTCCTCGGTAACTCCACCACTCTATAGTCTGTACTCTGTACTCCACTCCACCACCTGTGTGAAAGATAAAAGAAATTCGGGCCACACAAACAAGAGTCCACAGCCACAGGTAATAATATCCGCTTTCTCTTTCCTCTTTGTTTTTTCCCCTCTTGTGATTACCAGCAACATGACAAGCAAGTCCCCACATCAGTGACACACATGACATCACTGTCTTAACACCCTTCCAAACTTTACATGACCAATTCCATTAAACAATTAATTAGTAATTAATTAAGCATCATTAAGAGGAAATCAACATCTGTTGCCAGTTGGGCCCCATATTATTCTCTGTCTCCATTAAAAGATACAGTAGTGTTCTTCGGAGTTAAGTAGTAGTCCTAGAAAGAGAAAGTAGAGAGAGAGAGAGAGAAAGGGAAAGGTGGAGTAGGGTCCAACAACTACTGGAACTAGCAAAAAGTTCTCACATAAACCTTTCTCTCCCCCTCTCTTCTCCGCCCTATTTCTTCCTCTTATCTTTCTGTCACTCTGCACACAAGTCCCCTCTTCCTCCTCCTCCCCGCCCCGCCTCACTCGATGTTCCGCGCTGCCGCCTGAGGAGACCGAGGTAGGGCACGTCGTTCCCTCTTGATCCTTGGCGGTTTTGCCTTCCGTTGTTATGGATTCGTTCGGCCTGCATTTCATAGATTTGAACGCGTTCGCCAGGGGTTCTTAATCTCCCTAGGTCGCTCGGATTCTCTCACCGGCTTTCCGATCGGTACCGCGTCTGATTTCCCCGACTTTTTTTGGTTTACTTTTTTTTTGGGTTCGAAGATTTTTGGAGGTTTAATCTCGGCTCGTACTCGTGCCGTCCAATTTCTTCCCGGGGATATAAAATCTCCTCTCCTCGTTTTTACGACGAGTGCTACTGATCATGTGGTTTCATGTTTTGTTTTCTGCTTTTCAGGAGATTTTCGCCTTTTTTTCACGAGGGAGGTGCTGCTGCTGCTGGGAGGAAGCAATCTCGTGAGGCAACAACAGGCGTAAAGCAAGCAAAAAAAAAAGGTGAGAATCGGATGATGATTGATTACTCACAGTCACAGATAGATGTCTTTGTCTTTTTGTTTTGCTCCTGTTCGCCGTATGAAGATGTTTTCCTGGAGTATGCAGATAGAGATGTCTTTATCTTTTTTGTTTTGTTCCTGTTCTCCGTCCGTATAAAGATGTTTTCCTGGAGTATGCTTTAATTATCGTTTGTGTATGCTTGCAAGCAAAGGAATCCGTAGAAGACGCATTGTCCCACACCCCAATATGAAAATACTTTAGTTTAGCTCCTGCTTGTATTTTACTACTACAGCAGTAATTTGTTGCGGAGTGAGTGATTCTGCATAAGAAAAAAACTCCCCATCTGATTCTTCTGCGTGTTACCTACCTGAATCAGTAGATCCTTCTAAGTTGTCGGAGTAGTAGAGAGGATGAACTTACAAAACCAATTTTACTGACACCCGAAAGGAAATTGCAGTGGGAAGATAAACCAGAGGTGATCAAATGGCAGCTGAGTCTTCCGTTCCACAAACCGCCTCCTCTGAATCGGTTGCTCACAAGATGGGCTTCTTCCGAGTCCCTGACCTCCTTGTCAAGCTGAGCACCAAATGTCTGATTGAACTGGACGCCGTCCGCAGTCCAACATCACCCCTGGACCTCAAGCTCTTCACAGGCCTGGCAACCAAGTCACCCAGGTCATCTTTCCTTGATGCCGGTGCAGCCAGCCAGAACCAGAAGATCTTGCTGGGGGACAGGGTTGGGCTTGGACTGGTTGACTCTCTCAGTGATGAGAACCCCTCGCCGCTGGGCAGCAGGAAGGTTCTTCTTGGGTCTAAGATGAGGATCACTGACAGCTTAACCCGCAAGAACAGCTCCACTGCTCCTATGCAGCCTGGAGTGGTCGAACTGAAGGATGAGAACATGAGTGATGGGCTGAACGGCAGTTTCATGTCCCTTGATGACATTGTCAACTCGGAGGACTACACCTGTGTTGTTTCTCGCGGTCCTAACCCTAGAACTACCCACATTTTTGGAGATCGTGTCTTTGAGTTTCAAGGTGAGCAGCTGATGCCTGGTGAGGGTGGCTGTGAGGATACTCTGGTATCTCCTCTGAAAGGGGATAATACCATGAGCTTCTGTTGTTTTTGCTCTGAGAAGCTCAAAGAAAAGGAAGACATCTATATCTACCAGTAAGTGTTCCAGTAAAGTAGATGCACCACGTTATAGCCTTTTCGTTCGCTTAATACTGGATCTGTAGTTGCTTCATGCTTTTTACTAATGTTTGGTGTCATGTCTCCTTCAATTGTAGGGGTGACAAAGCCTTCTGCAGCGTGGAGTGCAGGGAGAACTTCATGGAAGAGGAGATTGAAGGTGAACCTGCAACTGCAACAGATCACTCTGATCCTAGCGGCCCTTCCTTCGACGATGGGCGCATTTTCCAACTGATCCAGTGAAGGAGCATCAGCAAAGAACTTGATGTGGTCGCAACTGAAGCGCTGTCTGAGGTTAATAAGTGCAGCCATGGATGTGATCATGTTCATCAAGTTTTTCTCTGAAGATTTTGTCTGCTGCTGCACTGATGAATTTACCCTGAGTATTGATTCTCTTTATTTCCCTTACCTGGATCCTCGAATTTTTGGAGGAGCCTGAATGATGACTGTGCTTCCGGTCATATTATTATTTTGATCGGAAAGGGTGTGTGCGTGTGTTCGAACATGTGTTCGCTGGAACCTCATATTCAACTGGACGTCATTTTGTTGATGCCGTTGATTATTATGTCATGTATCTGAACCTAAGCTTCTGCTTGTATTTTTACAAAGCATGTGGCACAAAATAATATTCAAGTATACTAACTTGCTCAACTTCCTTTAAGTGTCAAGCCTGAAATTGATGGTTAGAATTCTTATATGGCAAGAACTATCTGGTTTCTGTGTCTTTATGCGGCTTCGCAATTCATACAACGACATGTTACCAGTAATTTTCTGGTTGCTGCATAGTTCACTCAAACCTGCAGTGAATTTGCTGAAACTTCATTGCAATCAATACTATACCTAGACCAACTGAATTTCCTTTTGAATTGCTGATACTGTAAGTGTCTAATTTTGTGGATGAGATCGCTGTCTTAGCGTTTTCAGAAGGACCCTTTTTTTTTAGGGAATTCAGTAGGACCTGTTGTCGCAGATTAAAGAGCTGAGGTTGCTTTCAGAATTTCCTTTTTTTTTCCACATCTGCTTTCAGATTTTTATTAATTTAGGAAGTTTGTGTGTTTGAGAGCTCATGATAGTTTGTGTGTGCAGGTTATTTTCAAGCGAGTCTGAGCTCTCCCAAAATCTGTAGTGCCAACAAGAGTGAGCAGAATTTAGTAAGATTATGACAGATAACTTAGATTATCAGGAACTTTCAAGATCATGTTGTGGTGTGGACAAGAGTTCAAAATCTACAAGATCATGTTGTAGTACGGACAAGAGTTCAAAATCCACCTACTTATGTTACCTAAAACGCTAGTACACATGACAACGCAAGCAATCAGAACATACAGATACTCGAAAAAGCTTTTATGACAACATACATCACAGTGAACGTTTCTGTGAACATGCTCAAATAACCATACTACTACTGTATGTAGCTCCTGGCTTCTCAGGACATTCATTCCTCAGGTAAAACAGTGGTCTCTGGCTACAATTCCTCCTAGTATGTGTTCTAGGTCGGGTAATCAAGAACTGAATAACTCGAGCATGAATAGCAAAAAAAGATGTTTATTCTGTTGCAGATAGTTAATACAATGGAGCTACTTATTTTGATTTCTCCTTCTCTTTCTTCTGGTCAGGGGCTCTTGACCCTATAATGCTACAGATGGGCTGGTCTGGCGACTGAAGTAATTTCAGGGCTGGGTGGACTATCAGATCACGCATCAACAGTTTCTGCCCGACATCCAACTCGCTTAGGTCCACTTCAATGTATGGCGGAACAATGTCAGCAGGGCAGAGAAACTTGACTGTTCGCTTTATGGTGTTGAAATAAGCTCCTGCATGATTGTCGATATAATCAAATTAGTCTGGATTTACTACTACCTCCGATTCAAGGAATAAGGCGTCCTCGTTTTACGTGCTTTTTGTTTGACCAAGAATTACTTCAAATATATAAAGATTGTTTGTATAAAATTACCATCATTAGAAAGTACTTTTCAATACGAATCCAACGATACTAATTACATATAATATAATCAAGATTGTGTTGCTCAATTTTTATGGTCAAAGTTCGTCTTGGAATACGCGTGCGCCTTATTCCTTGGGACGGAGGTAGTATTGAACAGGTGCAACTTAATACAACAGGAACATGCATGGATAAGGACTTAATGCACTGAATCCTAGAGCTGTATATAATGTAATGAAGGCAATGCTTGAACACTGGCCAGAGTGATCGGAATGGAAAGTTTAGTGTACACTGAATTAGTAATCCAGTCACCTGTATGAAAATGATGAACACAGATCATGTAAGTCTGTAATAAGCTATTAGACGTCACTTAATTAGTTAGTATTGTTCCAGAGAAGTGAGGCATTCACTGGCATAGCTCGGGATAAACTATTCTAAGTAGCCTAAATATTACAATACGGTTAAATGCAAGACAACATACGTGATGAAGAAATTGTGTATGTCTAAGATCTAATGTCTGGTTTATGTGGAAAAAATGGGAGAACATTTGTTTTAGCATTCCAATTTAGTTTTACACAAGATAGATACATCATTGGAATACATGCTACATACCTTTCCTGAGACCAGGTGAAGCATCCTCTCCAATGTACATCAAAGGAACATCTATTTTGAGCAGCGCTGAAGAAGGAGCTCTCATGAATGTCACATTCAGAGGTTCATCAGTGCCTGCGTGCAAATGCACCTGAAAATATAGTTCAAACAAATCAATCAAATGTTTCATTCAATTGATTGTCAGTACCACATTACATTGCTTAAAAGATCCTCGCTGCACCAGTCATTCTAACATATAGGGTCAGTTTGCAAAGTTGATGGAAGTGTCTGGTTGATATTTTGCTGTTCACTAAAAAAACATCGCATATAGTTCATTGTTAAAGCAATCAGCTCCATGTTAGTAGGACGGTATTTGCTGCTGATAAACATCAGAGAAAGTGACTCCCATAATATTTTCAAAACCACCCATCTGTGGAAGCCATTTGATTCTCCTACATCAACTAGGGAGGGTCTATACCTGATACACAATCTAAGAGATCACACATAGGTCAACATGTTAACTGTGATAGTGTGGTATGAGAGGTGGGTATATTTCAGTTTTGTTCAGTTCGCAGGAATTTAGCAAGAAAACAGTTCAATTCCTGTAGGAATCGAGGGAAAATTCAGAGTCCCAAACAGGTCCATCATGTTTTTTCTCCATGTTATCCACTCCAGAGCAATGAGCACACGTGCAAAAAAAAAAAGTCTTTAAGACTGCACAAACATACATGATCCCCATCTAGAATTCGATAATGAATAAAAGCAACCCTAGAAGTTTGAAAATGCACTATGTGCATTGCAACCGCTCATCTGGTATCGTGCTAGTGAAGACAAGTAGTGAAGTAGACAACCAAATAAAATTGATTCTAACGATCACCCAAGAGGAACAAAAGGAGGATAAATTGCATTTGCTTGTACCATATAAATGAATCCTCCCTGGTATATAATACATACACTCGTGTTACTTCGTCAAGAGCTTCCCAACAACGGAAGCTCTGTTTCATCCTTAAACATTTACAAGTCTGGCAAGATAATGAAGGCACCAGACTTTTCATGTTGCAGCATCTGAGAATTCACCCAATGCCCATTTTCTGATATAAAAATATCCTACGACCCAATAAGTTGTAAGAGATCACCCAGTGCCCATTTTCTGGTAACAAATATCCTAAGACCGAAGGAGTTTAAGTGTAACGCACAAGGTGTATTTACTGCATTGATTGTCCAGTAGAATATATACAAGTATACATCATAGAAACTAAACCTGCAAGTTCATTCCCCTTTAATTCTCTAACAACCTAGTTCACAGACTAGGTCAAAATACTATGTGACACTAAGAACATTACCAAAAAAAAACTAAGAAATACCATTTTTACTGTGTTGAATTGAGGCGAGAAATACAACGCTTTAATTTGCCTGAACAGGGTACAGTTAGAGATAACTAATTAACCACATAGCAACTCAAACTCTTCAATCGAATGAACCTTCTATTGTTCTATTACTATTATTATCACCAAGCCAGTTAATCCTCTAACAACCTAGTTAAGAGACTAGGTCAAAATCCTACGTGACACTAAGAACATTACCAAAAAAAAACTAAGAAATACCATTTTTACTGTGCTGAATTGAGGCGAGAAATACAAAGCTTTAATTTTTCCGAACAGGGTACAGTTGAAGATAACTAATTAACAACATAGCAACTCCAACTCTTCAATCGAATGGACCTCCTATACTTCTATTACTATTAGCACCAAGCCAGTTATCTTTTCCTCATATACAAAAAATCAAATGGCCACATAAAACTGAAGCAAGTGTGACGTGGAACCACACTATCTTCAATCCGAAATGCTGATTCAAGCTATGGAAATCTCCAAGACTTGGGCCGTTGATCATGCAGAGCACAACCACGAGACTAATTACTGGGATACTGTAGACAATGTCTACCCATACATAACAAACGAGGGATGACTAACCATTAAGAGAACCCACCTTGCGCGGCAGGACGCGTACGCTCTCGACGAGGTCCCCCTGCCCGGCGTGGTCCGACCAGACCTCGAGGCGGAAGAGGCGGGAGAGGAAGAAGGAGCGGCCGAGGTGGTCGACGAGCTTGCGGATCTGCTTGGACTGCACCGAGACGAGGCGCTTGTTGCCGCCCTCCTGGCCGTTCTCCTGCTCGAAGACGATGGCCGGCACCCGCCCGGCCTTGCGCTCCTTGGCCGCGAAGTGCCTCCCGGAGGAGGTCCTCGGCACGGCGAAGATCACCTCGTCGTGCTTCGCGTCCGGCCGCGGGTGGCCCGGGAGGTAGTGGAACGGCGGCGAGAGGAGCTCGTCGATGTTGAGATCTGGGGCGGAGAGTGCCGCGGCGGAGGTGGAGAGGTGGCGGCGGAGGAGGGGGAGGGTGAGGGTCTGGAGCGGTCGCCGGAGGAGCATGGCGGCCGCCGGCTGGTCGTCGAGGGGTGGTAGGGTTTTGGGGGGTTCGGCGAGTGTGGAATGGCCGAATGGGGAAGAGAAGGTGATGGTTTAGGGCTTTGTGTGGGCTGTTGTTGGGCCTGTAGCCTATAATGTTGGGCCAGAACTGAGAACGCCGCCTTGCTAGCGAGGCGTTCTACACTTCTACTGATTGCTTCGACGTGACAAAAAAATCGAAGGATTTGAAGATAGCTCAGCTTTTTTTTGTGAGAATAGGGACAATAATATCGGGAACTGCTATACGCCGACCTGGTCGGCGCGTGCGGGGTGCCGCACACCCCCAGCGACCAGGTCGGGTAGTTTGGGCCGTGGCCCATTAGCTCAGGTACGTTTTTTTTTTCTTTTTTTCTTCTTCTCTTTCTTATGTTTTTTTTTCTGTTATTAATATTTTTCTTTTTCAAAATCTAACATTTTTTATGAAATTATTTTTCAAGATTTTTTTCAAAATATGAACATTTTTAAATTCAACAGTTTAAAATTTGAACGATTTTTATATTTTGAATATTTTTCACGTTTTAACGGTTTTTTAAATTGAACGGTTTTTAAATTTGAACATTTTTCATGTTTAAACAATTTTCATGTTTGAACGATTTTTAAATTTGAACGTTTTTCAGATTTTGAACGGTTTTTTATATTTGAACAATTTTTTAATTTAATTTTTTAAAATATTTCTATTTTTCGAATCTGAAAAATAAAAGTAAAAAAAGGAAACAGAAAAAGTGAAAGAAAAACGAAAACAGAAAACAGAAAAAAGAAAACAGGAAAAAAGAAACAAAAAAGAAAAGAAAAATCGAAAAAGGAGGCAGCCCGCACCTAACTGGGCCGGCCCGTACCGCGCGGGGTGTGCGGCGCGCGGTACGCGCCGACCTGGTCGGTGTATAGGGTTTGCCATAATATCTACTGATTGATGGTTTAGGGCTTTATGTGGGCTGTGGGCCTGTAGCCTATAATGTTGGGCCAGAACTGAGAGCGCCGTCCTGCTAGCGAGGCGTTCTACTGATTGCTTCGACGTAACAAAATATTAAGGGTGTGTTCGTTTTTTGGATCAAGTGGAATGGAATGCCATTCCACTTCATGCCATTCCAATCCATTCTCCCGTTCGATTCATCCCAAAAAATGTGGAATGGAATCAAATCGAATTAGTGCCTAATTTAATTAATCATTGCCTAAATTAATCTAAAAATCCTAAATCACGCCCAACAGCCGCATCCGTGCTCGAGATGGCCTGCCTCCGGTCGTGCTCGAGGTGGCCCGCCTCCGGCCGTGCTCGAGGTGGCCCGCCTCCGGCTGCCGCGCCGTGCTCGAGATTGGGGCGGCGAGGGCGGCGTGCTCCGTCTCGCGTTGCTCCGGCCGGCCGCCGCCTCGCCTCCGGCCGCCACCGCCTTGCTCCGCCGCCGCGTGCTTGGCCCGGCCTGCTGGCCGCCGTCGCTGCCTGGGCCGCCGGCGTTGACCTGGAGGAGAGCACCGCAGTGAGGGAGACACGGGAGAGAGAGAGAGAGGTTAGCACAGGGGAGAGAGAGGGATTAGCACGCAGATCGAGACATTCCACCTCATCCGTCCGATTTGCCCGGACGGGTGCGTTCCGCATCTGGGCGGAATATTCCCTTTCGAGGAACGGTTCCATTCCATCTTGTCCCTGAACCGAACGCGAGAATGGCTCCGAGGAATGGAATAAATTCTACAACCGAACAGACCCTAAAGGATTTGAAGATAGCTCAGTCTTTTTTTTTTGTGAGAGTAGGGACACCAATATCTAATGGGATCCCAATACACTTGCTATTTTCTGAGAGAACGTGTGTACTTTATTAATCAACGAGATATATTGTCAATACAAATTGTTTTCCGATACACTCCGGAGGCACACCACGCCACGCCGATCTACTAGACAAATTAAGAGATCGAGCTAAACGATGCCCTGCAACATTTTGCAAGCGACTAACATGACAAAAACACCAAAACGAGGGTCTTGATATCATGGATCACCGGTCCATAGATAGATCGATCCCTCTCGGTATTATTGATTCTTTGAACCACATACAATCAATTTGAAGCAAAGATCAACTTGTCCAAACCATCATCTGCAGCAAATAAAACTGCCGATCTGATCGCTAAGGCTTCAGCAAGTTCAGGGCTAGTAACATCACGGGTACATTCACCATATGCCCCAACAAACTGTCCAGCGAAATTACGAAGTGCCAAAATGTACAACAAGAACCGTTCCTTCCTACCTAGAACAACGCCCCAAGAAATCAAATAACCACATCTTAGGCAACCTGAAATTCAAATAAATATCAAAAGACTCCTTCACTTCATCCCATACATGCCGGGCAAATGGACAGAAAAGTAGAGCATGATCCCATGCTCCTCCACAGAGCAGTGAATACACTCAGGCAATGTAGGTATATGGCGTCGTTGGAGCTGAACACTAGTAGGAAGACAATCATGAGAGAAACGCCACAAAGTAATCAGCATTTTCCCCTAGGCTTGTATCGCCCACAAAGCATTCCATTTCTTTGTATCCGACTCCGAGTCGGACATCATTCCACTCTAGTTGCGCTGCGAGTCAACCGAGTCAGAGCGAGCTAAATGATATGCATAGTGAACTGAGTAGACACCATGTCATGTGTGTGGCCAAGATACAAAGTTGTCGTCGCCAAAACAACTGATCGGAATCTGGAGTACCTTCTCCGCTACCACCTCCGCAAAAATAGAACGAACAATCTGCTCATTCCAATACAGTGCATCCTCCGAAATAGTGAATTTACAGTCTGACACTCTAAAAGTGGTAATGGAGGACATACCTATGAATTTATTATGCAGCCTTCTGGCCGTCATGTGTGGTTCAAAGAAACTGGTAGCAAGGCGTTGTTTGTTTCTCTTTTCTTGTTTCCGGCACTTGTCTACTAGCGTGCTCTGGTAACCTTGACATGGCGTTCAACTTCCGAATCATGTGAAATCCATGTTATATGTCATGACCGATTACCATCAAGTTATGACCTATTATAAGTTGTTTTCCACCACGGTGCAGGATGGGGAGATGTTACATCGCTTCATTTGTTACACTAAAATTGTGTAACATGTGTCGTCATCTATCTCCAACAATCTTCCATCTCTTATTTTCTCGTCTTTCTGTTGTCCTCCCTTTCACCATTGGTCGTATTATTCCTATTCTTCTCACCTCTCAACAATGTATATGCTTCTGCAGAAGCACCAACATATCCCCCCCCCCCCCCATGGTCTCAGTTCCACTTGAACTATCATATATAGTAATCAATCAAGACTTTTATGCTCGAGTCATGTGAACAGTCTGATTTTGGCTCTCCCAACTTGATCCAATGTGATTCTCTTTGGCACGATCACATAATGGAGGCCTGTGCAAATTATTATAACGATCTAGTGGCAGTAGATTAGTTAACGCTTAACATTTTGCTTGTTTGACTCTCAGCATAGAAGTAACTCATAGGGATACTATATCGGTCCTAGGGAAATAGACACATCCGCTTGTAGTGAGTTTATGTTCTTTATCATCTGCTAGAATCGCTAACGTGTTGTTGTTAGGTCATCACTCATAGTCGTTGGCATTATGGAACTGAGAGTGCATGGATATAATATATTTTCTTTCATTTTCTCTTGTTTTTCATCTTTAAGGGAATGTAATCCCCCTTTTGTTTTGCAGAATTTTCAATCACCCTACTGTGTAAGGACTTAACAAAGGTTGAGCTAGTTTTTTAATCTCGTATTCATTCATATAATCTCAAATACGGCTCTATGTGAGACGCATCTCTCCAATTTTTTTCTAAGTTGAACTTCTTCAAGTTTGACCGTATATAACAAAAAAAATGTTGTCAATATTTATAACATCAAGTCTATTTAGTATGAAAAATATATTGTATGATGAATCTAATAAAAAATTGATGCTCAAAATATATTGTATGAGAATCTAATAAAATTGATGTTCCAAATGTTCATATATTTTTCTATAAACCTGGTTAAACTTAAATTAGTTTAACTTATGGATCATATGAAAATGCAATTGCAATTATATGCCCTAGCCAAGGGAGAGAGAAAAAATCAACCCTATTCGACGATCCTATATCAATTCAAGGGTACTCGTAAAAAATCAATTTCAATGTTCTGAATTATTAAACATGTTGATCATTTCCTATGAAATGAGAAAAGTTAAACATTTGAGAGGAAGTTGCTCAAACTAACAATTATTGACATCTTAAAAGGGAAATCAATTGGTACACACACACCGACACACGCCGCTGCACTAACCTTTTTTGATTACTCTGCAGCATTAACTGAACTAATTAATCTGGTTTAGCAGCTCAATCTTGTCGGACCCCTGGACCCACGCTCCAGAGAGAGAACAGGTCCCCAAAATTTCCAGCCAAAGAAAACGGGGAATTTTATATTTTGCCCTCCTTTACTTCACACTTCTACAATTTGCCCTCACTAGTAAGTTTGCACGTGCACGCACGTCTTTTTAACATACAGAAACTTCTTGAATTTTTTTGTTCAAACTTAAAATACATTGTATGTTAATCTATATATTGTTTGTATGTATGACTAATCAACATCAGAAATGAACATGTTTTGATGACAATTCCTCATGTTGGAATGGAAACATAATAAGAATCTAAAATGAAGTCATGTTCTCAGCTCGGGTACGGCGTTTAGAAAATCATGCAATTGCAACTGTGGACAACGCACGTCCATGTGCTGGTGTAAGTGCATCTGATGTCAAGGAAAGTATGCAAACCCAAGAAAAGCCAGATGTCTTTACGGTTTCATAGAAATATAAGACGACGTGTAGAAATATACACCTACACTTCTTTTCGTCATTAAACCACATCACAACTACACAAGGTAGGAATCAAAATTACAGCAAGAAGTTGATGCATTTCTTAATTTGATGTCTAACAAAAAATCGAACATTCTTAAGCCATCCATATATGAACAATGAGGAAATTGTTCCCAAACAACCTGACATAATTTTTCTGTCCAAGGAAATGTTTTTGTAAATTATGGCACTGAAGTAAGACGGCGCAACCAACAAACTGGTACTTACAGGTGATCGCTATGTAAAAAGGCATGGATCACAATTCATATTTCCATAATATCATTTGGGCACATCATTAAAAAAATTTACTACCAATTCTCATGTACAATATTCACCTAGTAGTCTCTCTTGTAATCAAGGCAGTGGATATCAGCGGCCCTGTGAAGCCCCCTCATGAGCTGGATGTCCTTCTTCATCCCTGTAGTGACATTCATGGCATGAGGGAACATAAATGCACATCTATTCGTCCGAAAACAGCCAGAAGATCAAAGAAATGCCAAACTCAGCTACGGAAACACAAATGCATGGTTATTATAATATTTCTACGGAAATGGCTGCAGACCAAGCTACCGGGAAGATGCTTGAGGGTTTTTTTTTTAACAAGGTAGGGTCCAAAGACCCTAGAAGCTGCTATTATTAAACAGGCGGTGGGTACAAATTGTAGAAAAAACCCTACAGATCAAGGGATTTCTAGATAAGGACCAAACTATTACAGAAAAGACCCTCGAAAAGATTTGAAAAACGCGATCCGGTCCTTGCTCTACACCGCAGAAGAGAATCGCCGCTGAGTCGCTCCACCAGAGAACGAACGCCGGCGCCGGGGACGAACCGCTTGGTCAGCGTCGTGGTGGAAGCAGAAGCTCTTCCCCTTGGACTTCTTGGTCCTTGGGAAGTCAGATCTCCAGGAGAAGGGCCGCCAATCGGCCAAAAGATGTAGGGGCAGGGCATCGCCGGCATATGTCCCCCGCTGAAGAACTTCCCTGGACGAACGCTGCATCAGCAACAGCAACGGTGAAGAAGACGCAGCTCCAAAGCACCTCTTGGGCAGCATCTGGCTCCGGTAGGCGTTAGGCGGCGAATCTACAGCTTCTCCTTCCTCGCCACCATGGCAGGCCAGGGAGAAGCCGAGCCGATGGCCGAACACCACCACTCGAATCCAGTGCAGGTAAGACCTCCTGGATGATGCAGAAGAACTGGCGGCGGCGTGTGTGCGCTCCTCCTCGCCTCCACGGCCGGCCAGGAGCTTGTCGACGACGCCTTTCATCGACGGGCGCATGCTTTCCCCCTCGCCGCCAAGGCCGGCCAGGAAAGGATGTCGCCCGCCGCTTCCGCACTTCATCAAGTGGTGCTCCGCCGCTTCGTTATTGAAGGAAGCGCCAGCCCCTTCCTTCCCTCTCCCCTCCGACCACCGGAGGAGAAAAAGAAGGAGATAGGACCCTAACCAGCCAAGATCCAGGCGGCCAGATCTCGACCTCCGCCTCCACTACTGGGCATAGAGCCCCCTACCGGCAAACTGCCGCAAGCCCTAGCTAAACTATCTACCCCGGCGCCTCTCCTCTGCCCATCTCCACCGGCAACGCCGGCGAGATGAGCTTTGGATCGGCCCGGCACCTTCGAGAAGACCCTCAGGAACTGTAGATGAGCGAGAGGGGAAGGGGGGAAAATGCCACCTCTCCAGCGGGCATGAAGATGATGCTTGAGGGTGCAATGATATTAAGAGATGGACTGATTTTTAAAGCTAACTGACTGGTCATCTATAGGAGACAAAAGAAATGCTTAATTTGCTGAATATTGTGTTGGGCTGTGGTTGGTATCAAGAAAGTGTGTTAATACATTCAAATCTTAGCTATCTTACATTGCAGATCCTAGCTATCCGGGTATTACATGGAGCTCTTCAATAGTAAACCTAACAAAAACCAGTTGGTACGTCATTCCATTCCTGGGGTCAAATAGCAACGGACCTCGCTAACTTCAATATGTCATGTGCAACGATGTAGTGATGTATGTACTGGTCCATATTGTGTTGGTGTTTAGACACAAATATTTAACTAAAAGAGAATACTGGACTATATGGTAATGAGAAGCTCAATGCTTTATCTTGGTGCTCAAATGACATCTCCAAAGTTCTACTGTCCTTTCCACGAAACTTTCTTCTGTCTCCACTGAGTCCCTCCTTTCTGTGACTTTAACCATCACTGGAGTTCACAATTAAAGTATCAGTACTGTAGTATAAGAAGAATTTCCGGTAATAAATTTTCCACTCTAAAACTCCTATACATGATCAATATGATGTAGCCTTCTCTCCTGAAAACATAATTGCAGCAGCTGGTGCTAGAAGCTCTGAGCCTTGGGAACTCAGAGGGCGATGTTGGCAGCAACACAACTATCTCAAGTAAAATAGCAATCATTTGCACAGAACTGAAGGACCTTACCTTGTCATCTATAACCATAACACACATGCTAAACTGCTAGTTCTTTTACCCCAAGTTAATTAATACAAGATATAATAGGGGAGTAAATATTACACATTCAGACTTAAGAAGTTAGAGAAAAATTAATGATTGCATGAACCTCCTAGCATACCGAATACGATACGAATAGTAGTGAGTGAACTTCTAAACTATCCGATATCAATCTACCGAGTTCTAACATGAACATATATTAGTTCATAACTGAATTTTGGGCTACAATGTAAAACAATGAAAAAATACAGTTTGGGATTCAGGTATTTTTTCTTATACTTCTACGATTGAAATGAATTATAAATATCTTGGTTTTTTCCAAACACTTACCGGGTGAATTATATTTTAAGATGGCATTTAATCTGAAGAACCAAATATCCATTGCAAATCAACATCAAATTGCATGAAGCTTGTAAATGCGTTCAAATCAAACATCATAAGATGTATTCTATGATAACATTCTCCAAGATCCATCACAAGCAATCTGGTTCCTACGTCTATAAAAAAGAAACTGGCTCTCAGAACAGAAAACCAAAGAAGCCAAACTTGACTGACCCTTTGAAAATCCCACATCATAACAACCCACACATTTGAGGCTAATCTTGTCCACCGCCTGAACCAGGCACAAGTTTTCTGAATTCAGAACACGAAAAAAAGACATGGCGGTGGCAGTTCTGTGAGATACCGAGGATATTGTAGTAGGAAAGCGAGTACCTTCGTTGAAGTGATAATGCAGAAAACTCGAACTGCATGGTGGTGCTAAATCCGGGCATGTCCCATTAGCGACGGTCGGTCCGCGAGGGACCTCGTCGGCGCCCGATCTAGAGGAAAATAGGAAAGTAGCAGCGGCGGGGAGAGGAGTGTGCGTGGCTTGACCGGCGGCAAGCGTGAAGATTCGTGGCATCCTCGGGCGTTAGATCGCGCGTGTGTGTATGGTGGGGTTGTAGCGGCGGCGAGCAAGGACGGGGGCAGCGGTGGATCATCCGTTCGTGGAGGGAGCGGCACTCGGCGGTCCAACGCCGTGGGGTGCGCGCGGCTGCGAGGCGAGGAAGTACCGGGCGGTGGGGAGGGCATTCATGGTGGAGGTAGGAGGAAAATATGGAGTGAAATCACTTCCCTGATTTTGCGGATGCGCTTTCAAACTATCGTGGTTAATTTAGGAAGTGGGGCTACGGAAGTGATCCTCCAAAACAGGGGAAGGGGTGGGGAGAAATGGGCGTTCCCATCCATTAGATGGTGTGGATAGACGGCTCAGATCTTATTTTCCTACGCAACTTCGTGCCTTTATAAGTAGTAGAGATAGTAGAGATTTATTTTGTACTTTACTTTTTGCCCTCATTTACTTTGGACTTTGATTATTTGCCCCTTTTGAGTTATTCTGAATTATTATAGTTTGTTTTGAGGATAAGGGTAAAAATCTTAGTCCAAAATAACCCTATCTACTCTCGTAAACTGCTCATCTTCCCCGTGGACTATATCGCCTTTCCTTCTTCATGCTCGACTATGGCGCTGCTCTATTCTGGTTCTGGCACCCTCCTCATCAAATCCGTTGATCTATTCCACTCACGTGATGTCGGATCCCATCCCAATAGCCATTCCCCTGCGCTTCATGTTCAGCCATGGCGCCAAAGGCGGGGGATTCGGTGGAGCCTGTCAGCGAAGGCGCGCGGCTGCGGGAACCATCTGAAGGTTAGGCCGGTAAGGGGCGCGCCGCCGGGTACGGATGGAGCAACGGCGCAGGCTGAGTAGCAGTGAGTCGCGGGCAGCACGAGCAATAGGCAGATCCCAAGCGCGCAGAGCTGAACCTCGTCGATGACGTTCAGGGAGCAGATAAAGTGAAGGTGCGGGCCGGCCTGCGGGGTCTCGTCCTGCCCCTGCGCCCCGACGATGAGATCGCCGCCTTCGACCTCCACCTGTGCGAGGCTAGAGTCGTTTCTCACCATGGTCTATCCTGAACAATTTCTCGTAAGGAAGAAGAAAGGGGTAGTTTTGACATTTCAAGTGGACCCAGTCTGTTCGAGGGCAGATGATAAAAGTCCAAAGTAAATCAGGGCAAAAAATAAAGTACAAAGTAAACAAGGGCAAATCGTAGAAGTGTCAAGTAAATAAGGGCAAAAAGTAAAATCCCCCAAAGAAAACACAGCATATTCCGCCTGTTCCAGCAGTAGAGAGAAGCGACCTAACATCCAGCGCGAGAAAGAGATCCCGCCGAATCCCCCAAACCCAACCACCGCCTCTCCGGCGACCCCAGATCTCGTCTGCGGCGGCGGCGGGGCCGGAGGTCGGAGGGCGGAGGGCGGGGGTTCGAGGCGAAGATGTTCTATGGGGCGATGGTGTGGGATCCGTGGCTGATCGTGGCGCAGATCGTCTGCCTGCAGTGCCTCTACTACCTCGGCCTCGGCACCTTCATGGCGCTCCTCGTCGGCACCCGCGTCCCGCGCCTCACGCTGCTCTACCTCTTCGACTTCGCCATACTCACGCCGCGCACAACCACCGGCTGGTGCGCCATCGCCTCCTTCCTCCTCGCCGCCATCGCAGGGTACGGTAACAACATTCTCATTCCTCCTTGCACGCCGGCAAACCAACGCTTGGTTCGTCGAAGCTACCACCTACTTGTGCGAGTTTTAGCGGCGCGGGGTTTCTTCTCTAGGAGTCAAGGCACGGAATAGGTCGACTGGACCCCTGCGCTTGTTGTGGTGCTAATTGTTACTGGTTACATGAGCAATGGCTGTAGGTGTTAATTGCTTCTAGTTCCAAATGCGTCGAGTTGAAATTGCCAGTTCAACTGCGTCTATGTTTCCAGATCTGTTCGTATGGGGCAGGTATTGCTATTCTAGGCTGCTAAATGTGCGAAATGTAATAGCCGTTTCCTGAACCCCACTAGTTAGGTGATTCGAGCTTTGCTGGTATGTCAAGGCTTGAGAGGGGTCTGTTTGTATGCGTGTACTTGCTAGAGCTGTGATGTATCTGAATTATAGAGCTAATTCTGCTATGTAACATAGCAGCAAGGTGATATCATCTTACTACTTGTGTACATCAGAAGGTTTTAGTAGGGTCTAGGTGCCCAATTATGACTGGAAGGAAGACCTTCTTAGTCTTCTCACCAGTAGACAGACCAGTGAATTATTTAGTGGAATTCCAGTTTTAATCCAGAAATATTTCGCAATCACTTTATGTCTTCAGTCTCCAAATCAACCAAGAAGAGTATAAACTCTAGTGTATATTCTAGAGCCAGGTATTCTAATTGCAGCCAGATAGGAGAGTTAATCAACTCCCTATCATTTATCAGAGAAGGCAAAAATTACCACATGCTACAATCTGCTAGGAAAGCGCTTACTGAAGTATCTGAACTTATGCAGAAGGACAAAAAGAATGAATCGGGTTTTGCTGCTTCAAGCCTTTTTGAAATGATATTTTTCTGCAGTTCACATTATTGCGTGTTTTGTTTTCCTGTATCGATCCTTGCAGGTAGGGTAAACATTCTCAAGCGACCATACCTTGTTGTGGTTAGTGCTAGCACTAAGGATTAGACTTCTAGTTCCACACTGTACTTGTCATGAATAACTCTAGGAACCAAAACCATGCAACCTATGATAAGCCTGCCATTAAGCCTTTCACAAAGAATTTCTCCTTTGTTTTGCTATGAAGAGAAAAGACTTCATTGATGTTGCTTTAGCATTTTTCAGTTGTCTAATATTCCCTTAAATGATTTCTGCAACAAACGGCCCAGTGTTAACTTTGCAACGATCCTTTCCTTGGGCAGTGCTGGATTCATGCTTTATGTGATTGAGAGAGCCAAGAAGTGCCTGGACTTTGCAGCCACCCTCTACATCATTCATCTATTTATTTGCATCATTTATGGTGGATGGCCAGCTTCAGTTACATGGTGGGTTGTTAATATTGTTGGTTTGGCAATCATGTCTCTCCTTGGAGAGTACCTATGCATCAGGCGAGAGCTACAAGATATTCCAGTACGGATTCGTGCAAGTAAGCAACTCTATCCTAATGAGTTTGTCTTGTTTCATTTTCCTTAGATGACTGTGTTATTATGTATAAGGAGTCCTGTACAATTTGTTGCTTATGGATGTAGCCTTCTTGTGGAAGTCTGCTTACCCAAGGGTCTTGTGTTAGCTTGGATACTAGAGTGACTAAGTTGTTAATACATGCTGCTAACTAATGAACTTTGAAGCAATGGATGGCACATTCTATTGTTTGGACATGTCTGCAATTTTGTTATATCCAGATTCTTATGTTGCAGCCCTCATGCATGGTTTGAAAAAAAAACTTACCTTGCCACTTGGTACCTAGTTGTATCCATATCTGACCCTTATGAGTTTTGGTGGTCCTTAATTCCTTATGAGTCTTGAAGTTAACTATAGTTAGTATCAACTATACCTCGAAAAGAAGAAAAAATAGTTAGTACCAACTGAAATCTTGTGTCATCATGAGTGCCCACAGTTTGATAGGTTTTTGTTGTGTTTTGTTGTCCACTTATGAGGGTCGCAGGGAGGTCAAAGTGAGCTAGTTCAACCAGAAAGATACAAATAAGTTTGAGCACATATATACAATTATACACATAATAATATGCTCTTTGTTTGGCTAATTTCTTCGGTGAGTCATGGATTACTCTTGACAGGGCTGGTGTGTTACAAATTACAACTCTTACGTGTCGTGTGGCTAAAAGTTATAAACTCAGAGCCAACTGTTGCTAACTAAATGAATACTGAGCCAACTATACGCCAATAAATGAAAGAAGTGAAAATAATCATGGAAATACAACCTAGTTCAACTTCAGTTCCAGTTACAAAAATTTCATGTGGTGTAGTCTGAGCAGATGGTAAACTGTAAACTTAGTTCAAGCAGAGATATGAACCATGATTTTAATCTTTGCAAACGTAGATGAATGCTTTCTGCAAGTTTAGTCCCAAGTTCTTGTTCAGGCACTGGTTTTCATGTTTCATGGTGTAGTCTGAGCAGATGGTAAACCGTAAACTTAGTTCAAGCAGAGATATGCAATTATGCATCATGATTTTAATCTTTGCAATGTTAGAAGAATGCTTGCTGCAAGTTTGGTCCAAGTTCTTGTTCAGTCACTGGTTACAGCATCTTGCTAACTCGATTCTGGCATCTAATAATGAAAGCTAGCATCTTGCTAACTCAATTCTACCAGATGAGGTCCAATAATGAAGTCAGTAGAACTATAGATCAAACTGGACCCACTGGGTACCGAAAATCTATGTAGCTGTTTTCACTTCTCAGCAGGTGGACTAAGAAAATTTCGAGGGCTCTGAGTTTTTTTTTTTACCGTGTACTAAAACGACTTACTGGCCATTCTAGTTCAACTGTGGTAGGGTTGCATATGCTTCCAGACAAAAAATCATTGGGAACAACTGCAAATATGCATTTTTTGCTGGCTCATAGCATTTTCTCGATTGAAATAGTATGGGAACATGTGGCACACAAATAAATTTATATTTGATCTGGCTTATTTAATTATCTTCCTGCCATTTTTAGTATGACTAAGTTCATTCAGTGAAAATATATAGTTTCTTCTATGCTGTTTAGCAAACATCAAACATTATCTGTTAATACTATGCCAGCACTGTTCTAGATTCCTGAACAAGAGAACAATGACACGGAGGTTTATGTAACAAACTTTTCATACCTGGAACTGAACTCAGTACATGTACAGGGTTACATTCCCTCTAATTGCTGGAAACAATCTTGTCCTGTCACAACATAGTAATCTGCTAATTATTTCATCCTTCCTTCAGGTGTTTAATCTCAGAGACTAAAAAAGGAGTATAGGCGGTTTCCAACTGTTGTTACCCCCAAAGGGATGCTTGTTAATATCTTTGCTTAGGAATACAGAGACCTGCGATGTATGCTTTGTTCTATGATTTACAAGCAATACTGTTGAATCCTGCAAATATTTAGTGATGCATGATCTCTCATTATAGTCACCAGAGATAATGGCATTGCAAGCAAGGCCTCTGAACCACCAGGGGAGTGGGATGACAGCTCAAGTTTATGGGATGTATGAAGTCTTCCCCCTTCTATGGATAGTGACAGAGAAAAGGTTGCTGATTGACAATTTGTATGACTAGATAACAATACCTTGAAATTGTTCTTTAGCGAGACTGATAATGCAAATTTTATCTCACAGTTTGATTCTTGTTAGCTGTATATTACAGACGCCATATAGTACCAGGTGTTGTCTCTTTCAGTTCGTGACAGTTGAATTTTGTTTAACCCTTGGACATGATTGTTTAGAACTTCGACATTTCTTTACAATGCTTTTAGTTCATGCGCAGTAATGCTGCGTGTTCTGCATAGAGGATTTTTATTTTTGTGGAGTGATTTGCCTGAAGGATTTGAAAGTCTTCAACACCAGGTAACTGCAATTTCATTTGCACTTGATTTTCTTCCAGCGGCGTTCCACCCTGCTTTTCTGCACCAGCTGTGATAACCTCTCATAGAAGGCAACTTGCCGCCTAACAGTTTCGTGATAATTCATGATTTGTTTTTACCCCTGAAACAATTGAGGCATACGCTTCAGTTTTGTAGAGGTGAAGGAATATTATGGGGATATTCACTTCGACCCTTAGTAATGCAAGGCATATTGTTTTTTTTTTCTGTGAATGGCAGGAGCTGCCTTTGCATTACAGGAGAGTGATAACAGTAGGAACAATCACCGAAGCTTAAGAGAAATGGATATAACATGAAACGAAAGGTTTTGATGAGAAAACAGGCTCCTCTGGGCTTTTTTTTTTTTTTTTTTTTTTTGACGAAAGGCAGTAGGCACTGCTTTCATTAATAATAGGAGGAAAAAACATGCAGAGTGCAGAACTCTGAACTTACAAGAAACAGAAAACAGAAAAGACATCAAAACAAAAGTAAAGGAAAAGAAAGTTTCAGCAGAACTGAAACCAATAACAAAGCTATACACTGAGTGCTAGAACTCCCAGCAAGCTGTTACTTCAGCGAGACACTAAAATGCTCTTGCCAATTCAGTCAGGTTCTTGCGGTCTGTGAGCCAATCTCCTTAGCAATGTGTGCCAATCAATGATCTTCATGTAGATAGATTCAGGGGTGGCCCTCGTGTTGTTGAAAACGCGATCGTTCCTCTCTTTCCAGAGCTCCTCTGGGGCTGGTACAGCAAAAATAACAATTACTCCCAAAAACACCTCTCTTAAGAGGCATATGTCATCTCTGATCAATTGCATGAACTATCGACCTGCAGTGCGTTTCGTTGAAAGACTCTTCTATTCCCAGGCAATCGTATGCAGCGAAGCAAACCCCCTTCTGGTTGAGCCTCCGTTAATCATACTCCACCAGTCCCTGGCGGACGTGTTGGCCAGCGCAACGCCTACGTAAGAGCATGTCTAACAGGCCCCATATTTTTTCGCCCCTTAAAACGCGAGTAGAGGGCCCTGTATTCACTTTTCGCCGGCCGAAAACTCGGACGAGCTAGCAGATCCCGTATCCCACCCCGTAAAACAGAATATTCTGTTTTACGGGGTGGGATACGGGGTCTGCTAGCTCGTCCGAGTTTTATACCCCTCAAAACAGGGTTTTTTGACAAATTGCATATTAGAACCAACACACCATTCACATAAAATAAATGTTTTACATCACACAATAATCGTCTTAATTATTACAATAATGTTTCTCGGAAATGTCAACAAATGTTCTAATGGAAGAATTAAACAAATAACAAATGTTTCACACATACAACAAATAGGAAATGAATGTTCCACACATACAACAATGGGAAATGAATGTAAAAACTCATTGGCCATGCAACTGCCAATGGTGATCAATCAGATCTTGGGTGAGCTGGTGATGAGTCTCGGCATTTTCAATGCCTCGATGAGCTGCAAGAAAAGCTTCAAGCCGATCGGGGTTCCTCTCGGGCTGCACTCGGGTGCCAACATTGTCATAGAAACATGGCAAGTTTAAACCTCTTTCATCTTCAATGATCATGTTGTGAAGAATCACACAACATGTCATGACATCAACAAGAGTTTCCTTGTCCCAAAACCTAGCAGGACCCACGACAATTGCAAACCTTGCTTGAAGGACACCAAAAGCTCTCTCAATATCCTTGCGGCATGCCTCTTGATTTCCGGTGAAGCAAGCTTCCTTTCTTGTCAAAGGCCTGTCCTTTTTCTCTTTTATGGACTTGACAAGGGTTGCATAGTTAGGGTAAATACCATATGTGAGATAGTACCCCATGGTGTACTCATTGTTCATAACTTTGTAGTTACAAGGTGGAGCATCACCCTTAACTAGTCTTGCAAACAAAGGGGATCTATTCAAGATGTTGATGTCGTTGAGTGTCCCCGGCAATCCAAAAAAAGCATGCCAAATCCATAAGTCTTGAGAGGCCACAGCTTCAAGAACAATGGTAGCATCACGGATTTTGCCACAATACATGCCATGCCATGCTTTTGGACAATTTTTCCATGTCCAATGCATGCAATCCAAACTACCAAGCATTCCCGGCCACCCCCTCTTTTCATTGATCTCCATGAGCCTTTTTGTATCATCCTCATTTGGAGCTCGGAGATACTTCTCTCCATACAACTTGATCACCATCTTGGTGAACATACGCACGCAATCCGTGGTTGTTTGCACACCAATGCGAAGGTACTCATCGGTATAATCTGCTTGGTATACCGTATGCAATAACCCTCATGGCGGCAGAATTTTTTTGGTATGGGCTAAATCCCATGACTTGGGCAGCATTTCTTTTTGCTTGAAATAATCGCAATTTGCCTCGCAATCTTTGACGATTTTCTCGAACAAAGTCCTACGCATTCGGTACCGTCTACGGAAGAGGCGGGGAGGATAGGTCGGTACCTCGGCGAAATAATCTTGCATCAGTCTGCTCGTGGCCGAGCGCGCGGTTCCGCGGAATGCACATACGCCCCATCACGGATCCTTTCCGCTGATCCAGCAGCTTCATGCGGTCCTCCGTTTGCTTCAAGCCGAACAGGAGCAACATCATCTCCGTCTCATCGTTGTTGAGCAGCTCGTCGATATCCGAATCGCCGGAATCCGACGACGACCAATCGGTGGACGTCGCGTCCAAATCCGCCATGTGCACATCCTCCGAAGCCATCTACCACGGTGTACCATACATCAGCCCCAAATCCGACCAATTTACCGGCGGCAACGAAGAAGAACGCGGCGGAATACTCACCGGCGGAGAAGACCACGGCGGGAGGGCGGGCGGCGAGCGCGGAGGGACGCGGAACTTCGGCGGGGGCGCGGCGGAGGTGCGGCGGGCGTCGAAGAACCTCGACGAGGCTGGGCGGACGGCGGAGGGGCACGGATCTGACGGATTGCGGCGGCGGCGCGCGGGGGAAAACGGGTGGGGGAGCCGAAATGTCCGCGCACGCTTTTGGAATTGGGATGCTGGCTTCGCCCACTATCCCCGCTCCCACCCCGCACAAGTAGGGGGCCCCGTACTCGAAAACAGCAAAAAACGATTCGGGGGGCGTTTTTACGGGGCGTGCTAGAGGGCCGAGTAGAGCCGAAACCCTCAAACCGGCGGTTATTATACGGGTTTGCCCCTTTTACGGGGTCTAGACCTGCTCTAGGTTGATCGCGCAAAGCATTCGTCCATATCTCGAGCATGGGGGCACTCCAGGTCCAGGACTCGGAGGATGTGCGCAACAGTTCTGTTGGTCTGATCGCAGAAGCAGCAGGTGCTGTAGTGCAGCCATCCTCGAGCAAGCAGTCTAGCAGTCTGTCCCTAGCCCAGTTGCGATTTTGAATTAGCGGGAGAATTGTCGGCTCGCTGGGATTATGCAGGTGTGCTCTGCGGAGGGCGGAGGGGGATCGGCCTTGTCGACTCAGTTGATGGCGGTAGCCAGAGGGGTTCTCTTCGGGAAGGAGCTCGAGAACGCGCCGCTCCACGGGAAGGGCTCCGACAAGAATAGTGGACTTCGTGAAGCTCCAGAGACGACCAGAGAAGATTGGGACGCGGCGTAGGTGACGAATCGATGTGCGGCGGGGAGCGGAGGAAGATGGGGTCGATACGACGGTGCAGACGCTCGGCTCGATTCACTTGGCGATTAGCGCAATAGGATATGACGAAGATTTTTTATTTTAACAGGGCTAGCCCAGAAGGGTCTGGATACCACATTAAACTAAAAGCGGTGTGGTACAAATTACATAAAGGACCTCCGGAAACAACACATTTTGAACCATATTCCTAGCTTTTACAGAACAATCCCTAAACAAAGAGAAGAAAATGCAATCGGGTTCTCCGACTCCTCCGACAATCTTAGGTCTCGAGCGACGGTCGTCGTCACCAGCATCGGGGACTAGACCATTTGGTGCAGTGGAGAGGATGTGCTACGTCGTGAGTCCTACACATGACCTCCGATGGAGGTTGAAGAAGACCTGACGCAACGTCAACGCCAGACTCTGGAGTTGCTGCCCGCCAGCATAAGGTTCGGCTGCCAATCTTGGGCCACCGAGGATGAACTCCAAACAGCCACAATATCACGAACTCCCCTTCACCGCAGAATGCACCAGCTAGCTTACCCTTCTCCTCACCTCCACGACCGGTCAGAAGAGAGAGCAACATCAGCGAGAAGACCGATGAACCGCTTATCGAAGAAGACCTCACCGGGTCTGCAAACCACGCCCTGCTTACACCTCGCAACCCTGATGTCGTGCACTGTCGCCAAGGGTACTCCTACACTAAAAGAAGTCCTAATACTACTTCTAGCGCCCTTTCTTTGGCTACTCCAGCTAATGAATCGCCGAGGGCCTCAAAGTAATGAATCAGCGCTGAGGACTTGCTCCTCGGTTCCATGATTCATTGATTTGCAAAACATAGCATGTTTTAACTAGGTGTATATTGTGAAAGTACTCACACGTTTGGCAGGAAAAGAATGAAATTCGCCCCATCGGGCCAGCCAAACCCGGCGGCAGCCACCTGAGATGAAGGGCGGCAGGCTGGCAGCGACCGAGCGACGAGAGGACGCAGGGAATGTTGTGTTGGTTGTGATTGGTCGCTGGAGACAACATACACCAATCACCATGGGCCCCGGCGCGGCGACCATACCTCCATGGTTTTGGTTCGGGTTGGTTCGCGTCTGATTAGAGAAGGGATGAGCCGTGTTAGGCGGTGACAGCGTGTGGGCCCCGCTCACATGCAAACCTCTCTGCTATATGACGTGTACCGCGAAGCAGGGCCACCGGCCGGAAACCTTAAACCAACTCGCAATCCTTGTTATTATTCCCAATCATCATCGTCCTTCACCACCAACGGCAACATGCATTCTCTAGTTTCGCCTCCGCCCCAATCTTCCCTTTGTCAGGTGTGAACTGCTTGTCATTAAGTTCTTCGCTCTTTGCTGTTCTGCACTTGTGGATGTATTCTGCGGGCTCGGCCAAGCACGAGATGACCGTTTAGAGCAACCAATTTCGGTGCCTCATAAACAACTCAGCTCGTTGACGAGCTTACACATGGCGTAACAAACAGCTTGGACTAAACGCAACAGCTTCCACGATTCCGTGCGGGGTACCGATCGATGCAGTCTGCAAACGAGTTGAGCTTGAGTAATTAAACTAGGCTCATTTCTACGCATACTAGAATTCAAGCAAGCTCGGATTGAGTCAAGTTATAACCTAGAATCAGTTAAGCACCCACTTTCCCACTCTCCTCCTCTAAAAGAAATAGAGGTGACGGCTAGGGTGAAAACCGTAGTAGCCATCACCATCTGCCTTGCCCTCGCCGTCTACGACAGGAAATCGATGGGTCCCCGCGTCCTCTGCTAGCCGCTCCGGTGACGGTAGGAGGTGGAGGCCTTGGGTCTAAGCTCAGCGATGTAGAAGTGTCCCCAAAGTTAGAGTTTAGTCAACCGACATCGTCGTTATGGTGGCTATGGCGGCGTTGTGCCGGACAAGAATAACATATACCCTCCTACTCGTCCACCTCGTCGACGCCGATCTCGCCGATGGCGTTGAGAAGGGTGGGATTTGTCTAGTCGACGCTTCCCTGGAGTGGTGGATCTCGTCCTTTCTACTTGTGTTATAGGCTTGGTGTTAGAAGATTCAGATCAATTCAAGGTTCAATGGCGATGAATTTGGGACTAGGGCGTTGGTCCTTACAACATCTCCACCGGTGAGGCCTATAATATGGCCGGCAACAGTGCCATAAGGAGCATATGGGGCGCGCCGGCAGCAGTACATGTGCTATGGAGAAGTGTGTTCCACACCGGTGACCCCTATACCACAGCTCCAATAGTACATACATGCAGTTAAAGAAAAGTAGGTGGGGGCAGAACAATTAGAAGAGAGGAGAATCTTTGGAGGGGCTATCACTGCATGTGGGCCGGTTAGCATCTTTTGAGCAGAAATTTGGTGTCAGCGCCCCCGATCGAAGCCCATTCGCATATGGATCCTTTGGGGCGCGCCGACGCTTTTATGGGGCTCCAGAACATGTCGACGCTTTTTGGGGAGCGCCGGTGCATGAGCTTTCTCTCACTAGGATCCCACTAGGGCTATTGGGAGCGCTATTGGGAGCGTCGGTGGAGATGCTCTTAGGGCACGTGCACAAAGACATCTCGACCGTCATCAACAACGTCAGGCCAGCTCCTGTAAGGCATCATCGACATCAACGCATCAGCGGCTCGCTCTAGTGGCAGTAGTGGTCTCTAGGTGGTCCGATGAGCTTAGTATAAATTCTATTATGTTTGAGGTGTTTTGTACTTCTTGTAACCTCATGGAATAGATTTGGATCTTTCCCACAAAAAAAGGTCTAGTTGTAAGAAATGCTTCATATATACTTGTCTTATTGTAACGATCGCGAGTAGATCTCAACCTAGGTTTGAGCCATGTAAAACAATTAAAACTCCAATGTTCAAAGACATTAATTTTTCATCTATTTAGACCATAACAACATCATAACAAAACATTGTTAATTATTGTTCCAAACAAAATATTGATAACACAATAGGAACAAAATCTCATCAGCATCAATCAAAATATCGACAATACGATACCACATAACATGTTTGTGCCTAAATTTTCCTAATATGTAATTGACCTTCTAAATTTTATTGCATACACAAGGAAGAAAAAACTCATCAACTTAATAAGGTGTAATAAGTTGTACTATTTCATTTAATAAATATGAGAATTATTTTATTTAACTATATGTACTATTTAGAGATACCGAGCTATATCGAGGAAGCTAGTGTTAGCACAAAATAATTTCGTTTTCCAATCGAGCTGTGAAATACACTCATACTTGGCTTATTTCCTCTTGACTTGATCTCAAGTCGAGCTAATTAAAAAGCGAACCGCTTGCTAGTCTCGAGCTTTTCTTGCCACTCTAGATGCAACCAAGCGTATGAGCCGCTAAACACTACTGGCAAGCAATGACGCTACTAGGAGCCCGCGGGCGACAACGTGGGGGCTGTCGTTCTGCCTAATAAAGGCGATGGTCCTAGGGTTCCTCTCGCGCCAAGACGGAGATATGCTTGATACTTGTCCTCCTTGACTGTCCGGAGTATCGAGTTTCGAAAGGCTCTGGCGACGAACTTTCTTGGGTGCCTCATGCCTAGAGATTGCTGGATCGAATGAGATTTAGTTGTGCGCATCCATATTTTTTTTTCTGACCGTTTAGTTCACGAGTGACTAATGAGCGGCGCGAAGCTCTGTTATTGTTGCCATCATGAGACATGTCTTTTTCGTTTCATGGTGAAGTCAAAGACTAAGAATGGCACGTAAGCCAAGATTTGAAGACTAGTGATGGTGGTTCAAGTCTTTGCGACCATGGGAAACTTACTTGGTGATTCGAGCTTCGTACCAGCGGCATGTAAGTCGGGGGGTGGGGGGAGGGGGGACATCACAGGTGAAGGTTCCAATTTTATCTTTAGGGTGACTGGACTTAGTTGGTTGTGAGTGACAATGATCTTATTGAAAATATTGTTTTTAGAGCGGGGACATTATTCCGGATGAAAAGCTTAGATATATGATCGAGCAACAATAACAACAATAACGCTTGTGCAATGTTTTTTTAAAGACGTCACTTTTGGAAAACTTAGACTTCATGCGTTATTTTGTTGGTGTTTATGCTGTGCTAAGGGTCAGAAACGACCGAGGAGCTAGCCACCCCGTGTTTTAAGGCGGGACAGACAGGCTTAGAATGGGCTCAACGCGTCCAGGGACTATAGCTATACTCTACTTACTCCATGACATTACCTGTGTCGTATAATGATCGGAACAGACGAACGAAACAGTCTGAAAAGCAGGTGTACCAAAGCGAAAATCTCTAGAAAATATAGAATAGTCTCTGCTAGCCCGATTAGATGTACTGTATCATGCATGATTAGCCTTGCCGCTCGGCGAAAATGAAATTTATAATTGGATAATGGTTTATCTCTTAGCTGTGCCTGTGCGTGGAAATAGTTGGATTAGAGACAGGAGGAGGAGGAAGAAGGGAAAACAAAGGGGCTAGCTTGGCTAGCTAGTTGTGGATTCCCACTAATCGCGTCGTCGTCGGAGACTCGGAGTGGATGGATGCTCTGCACGTTGCGACGGGGCCCTCACTACCCTGAACACAAGAACACAGCCGATTTGTTTAGCATAACTTGGCGATTGACAAACCGCCAAATCTCTACAGATTTTGACCGATCCAGCAAGGCAGCCAGAATGACGCTCCCAAGTCTTCCTTCCCCTGGTTTTACTGACGCTAACTGGAGTCCAAATCGGTTGTTAAACAAGCGTGCAATGAAGCCAAATTCTCTGAACATTTGTTACTGAACTTACTGATGCTTCAATTCCTTAATCCAATTTCCGACTAAACTATAATGACCTTCAGCAGCAGCAGGTACCCGAACAGAACTGTCAATAATTCAAGTTTCTTCAGCCCAGCAAAAACACAAGCCACATTGATGATCAATCATCAGCTCAACGTCTTTTTTCCCCAGCCCAGCTGCCAGTTCGTCGTCAACAGGTCCATCACGCGGACACGCAACGAACCATCCCGCCATCGCAGCCGTCCATTCCGCATTATTCTATTCCCGCGCCGTGATTTCCCCCTCCCCCCGCTCCCCCATATCAACCCATCCCCCAACCCCATGTTCCTCCACACAGACACACAGCCCACCGCGGGCTCTGCGTACACGAACAGCAATGGCGATCACCAAGCCCCTCCTCTTCCTCGCGCTCCTCCTCGTCCCGCACCTCGCCGCCGCCGCCGCCATCAGCGGGACCAATGACCAGCAGCGCCGCCGCCTGCTCGAGAGCTACGCCGACGACGGCAGCGACGTGTACGTGGACCCGTCCTACGAGTTCCGCAACCAGCACCTCCGCGACGCCTACGTGGCGTTGCAGGCCTGGAAGCGCGCCATCCTCTCCGACCCGCTCAACGTCACCGGCTCCTGGTCCGGCCCCGACGTCTGCGCCTACTACGGTGTCTACTGCGCGCCGTCCGAGCACGACTCCTACGTCACCGTCGTCGCCGGCGTCGACCTCAACCACGCCGACCTGGCCGGCCACCTCCCCGAGGCGCTCGGCATGCTCGCCGACCTCGCCGTCTTCCACGTCAACTCCAACCGCTTCTGCGGCCTCGTCCCGGACTCCTTCCACCGGATGCGCCTCCTCCACGAGCTCGACCTCAGCAACAACCGCTTCGTCGGCGGCTTCCCGGACGTCGTGCTCCGCCTGCCCAGCCTCCGCTTCCTCGACCTCCGCTACAACGAGTTCGAGGGCCCCGTCCCCAGCGAGCTCTTCGACCGCCCGCTCGACGCCATCTTCATCAACTCCAACCGCTTCCGCTTCAAGATCCCCGACAACGTCGGCAACTCCCCGGCCTCCGTCCTCGTCCTCGCCAACAACGACTTCGGCGGATGCCTCCCGGCCTCCGTCGCCAACATGTCCGGCACCCTCAACGAGATCATCCTCATGAACACGGGCCTCAAGTCCTGCGTCCCCGCCGAGCTCGGCATGCTCACCGAGCTCACCGTGCTCGACGTCAGCCACAACCAGCTCATGGGCGCCATCCCCGCCGAGCTCGCCAACCTCAAGAGCATCGAGCAGCTCGACCTCGGATACAACCGCCTCGTCGGCGACGTGCCGGAGGCCATCTGCCACCTGCCGCACCTCCAGAACTTCACCTACTCCTTCAACTACATCACGGGCGAGCCGCCGGTATGCCTGCACGTCAAGGCGTTGGACGACCGCCGGAACTGCATCCCCTACCGCCCCGACCAGAGGTCGCCCGACCAGTGCCACTTCTTCAAGGGCAACCATGTCAACTGCGACGCCTTCAGCTGCAAGAAGTTCGTGCTCCCGTCGCCGCCGCCACCCCCACCGTCTCCTCCTCCACCGTCACCCCCTCCACCATCCCCATCACCCCCGCCACCATCACCCCCACCGCCATCTCCTCCACCGCCGGCCGCATCGCCCCCACCTCCGTACTACGAGGTCTCACCCGAGGAACGGTACCTCTCGCCGCCGCCTCCTCCCTACCAGGAGCCAACAACGCCGCCACACTACGACATCCCATCGCCGTCTTACCACGAGGTGCCACCCCCGGCGTACCACAACGACGCGCCACCTCCGCCCTACTACGAAGTGTCACCGGAGGACCGGTACCACTCGCCACCGCCGCCAGCCTACCAAGAGGAGCCGACGACGCCTCCTCACTACGACCTGCCCAGCTACGACTACTCGTCGCCTCCACCACCAACAACCATGTGGAAGCTGCCGGCATACGACTACTCGTCGCCGCCGCCACCGGCCACGCCATGAAGCTGATGATTCTTTCCGGGGAGGCTGATTTTTTCATACATTATGATCATCCACGCTTGGCGTGGTGAAGAAATGCCGTTACAATACAATCTTTTGTGTGTATCTTGTACACTTTTTTATTTTCTTTTTCTTTCTTCTCTTCTCACAATATTAATTTGTTCTTGTTTTTCCGTTGTGAATGAAATATAGAAGATCGACATGAACGTGTTCCATACTACTCATTGTCAGTTCTTGACTGATTTATACACATTGAGATTCAGATAACTCTCTGCTAGTAGTAGTACCGTTTTATCGAGATGGTTATCCATCGTTGGCTGAACTATTCGCTCATGGAATTGGCTGTACTAGTGTATGCAAACGACATTATTAGGGGAATACCAACAACGGCAGCTAGCAGTTCAATTCAATCAACCACCGCATGCTTCACTGGAAGCATGCACAGCTAAGATTCTGAAGGCAGGACTCCAAACCGTGTTTGAACACGGCGGACACCCGTCGCCGTCGTCATCACCTGAACAAGTTGCCAACGCACCGTGACCACCACCACCACAACCTCAGAAAGAAAGTCAGCCAGAGCCAGCCGTAGATTGCAGCCGCAGCTAGCAGTAGCACGGCCGGGACCGCCGCCGTGTGCTGTCGAAAAAGTCGTCAGGCCGTGACGCGTTCGCCGCCTGGGAATGCTCGCCGGCAGGGCGCATCTCGGACGCTGGCTGGGACGGATCGATGCCATTCTCTTTCCACGCACAGACAGCTTGAGTAGAGATCAGAATAATCCGAGCTCGTAACGTTTGCTTTGTTAATTCAGATAACTTAACCGTGCTTCTTGACTTTACCCGCGTCTTGCGCTGGCGACATCGACTAAACAATCCCCTCCTGCACGAACGCCGACAGACGTGCGCGCACAGAACCTTCACAACACCGACGTGCCCTCCGCCATGGAATGGAACAAACCATGTGTGCATTGCACGTACAACTGACAACTGAGAGAGGAATCGCCGTGCGGCCATTTTGCTACACGCCGGTGCGGCGGTGCCTTGCATTGCTCGCAGGCATGGCCGTTTGTCAGAGCTTTCCCCGGCACATCCTCTCCCGCAAAGACAGGAATCAGATTAGGTGACCGGACGAAGGTAGGAGAACAAGTGGTTACCGCGCAGTGGCGGAGCCAGAACTTGAAGTATGTGTTGTCATTTGTAATCTGTGATGTCAAATACATGTGTTTTTATTTATTTTAATATATTTTATCATGATTTTATACTAGCATACAAAGAATTTGCTAAAAACCTGTGTGGTCAATTGACCACACAGGTCTCAATGTGGCTACGCCACTGTTACCGCGAGAGCCGGCGCGCGCATGTGCAGCTACCTATTCTAGTGCTGTTTGCTCTGACTTTATACGTAACACGCCGCGCGATTGTTGGGCGCGATGCTGATCTGGTCAGCTTTTCGATCGGGTACAACAGACTATTGCAGAGGATTGCCGATGTTTTACATGTGCGTAACGTTAAACTTCGGTACCACGGTCTCCGTTCAAAGATAACAAGAAGGGAAATTTCTACTGTATCCGCTCGATTCGTCCTTGGGTTAATCCAGCAACATGCATTGCATTGCCCCATGTGGCCTCGGCGTACGGTCCTCATAAACTACCACTAATCTCTTCTCGCATTCTATATATTTATACAGAAGAAGACGATCATGGTTGTCAATCTTATTATTCCGTCTACTGAGACTTTCAGAGCGTATATATGCAGCAGAAATGCTCAGAGAGATGTCGTACACAAGAAAACTGTTTTAGCCACCTAGGACAGCTAATTTGGCAAGTGTATAAGTCATAGCATTTCCTTGCGAACAAGTTATGAATGGCGTTTGTAATTATAACTAGTGCTGATTCAAGTATGAAATAACAATCTAAAAACAACAAATGTGACACAAATATGATTTCGACCGAGCGGTAAAGCCCCTCGGTGATGGTTTATCGGAAAAATAATCCGAAATGATCTCAAGGAGAAGTTTATAAATTGTAGTTAAGGCTCGTCAATGGCATGATGGGTGTGCCATACCATACCCCCTATGTCCGGAGTAACTATGCATTATGCGTTTAGTCAAAGCCAAACTTTGTATAATTTGACTAAGCGTACATCAACATTTGTGGTACCAAATACATATAATCTAAAATATATTTTATGATGTTTCTAATAATATTTCTTTCATATTGTGGATATTGGTACTTTTTTTAGATGTTTAATCAAAGATTGCCAAGTTTAACTTTGACTAAACCCATAATGCAGGGGACCGAGGGAGTATTTCTAGTGTCCAAGATATCTTTAGTTGGGTGTGTGTAAGTAAAATAGCTTGAAGAGTTAGGGCTTTTATTGCAGGAATTTGTAACATCCCAACATTTGGGTAGATTTAAGATTCTGTGCATTTCCATTCATGAATTGGAAAATGAGGGGAAAATTTTCGTGCTCAAAAGCAAACCTCAAATTGATTGAAATCTCTTTCGGCTGATGATTAGGGTTAGTGCATCAGTGGATTGCGATAGATTTTGATATGACCTTTGTTGATGTTATAGTCTTCGGGAGAGTAATTTGAGTTCAAATTCAAATGTGGACTTTGTTGTTCATCATTTGAACTAAAATTTAAATTTGAAAGTGAAATCGAATGTAACTTAACCCAAACATCACATATTGGAATTTAAGTTTGATTGAAACAAGCAAGCAATAACTCGCACAATTGTCAATAAGGGAAAAGAATATATTTATTGATCATTACACATATATACATTGTATTTACAAAAAGGAAATAAAGAGAAAGAATATAATTACCATTACAAGTTTAAGAAAAGGAAAACAAACCTAAACTAAAATCTTGCAGATCTTTATGATCATCTTCACCATTTCTTGCTTATCTTGATCACCTGCAAAACAAAAAAGAAAGGAAATTACCAAATGGCAAGGTTAAAATAAGACAAAAGTGGCCAGATATTTCCTTTTGCCGAGCTCATCCTCAAGGAGAGATGCATCAGGATAACCATCCAATAGCCTAGCAAGCACACAACCCACACACATGCCTGTGTGGTTGTGTTGTCCACATGGTAAGGCAGTAGGGAACCATTGCTTGCAGCCCAAACACTGCATAGCACCACATCTTTCCATATCCATCGCCAGACCAAGAGCATCAAGAATGAGTTGGAGTTCTTCATCCAAACCACAAGATAGTTATTCGTAGTTAACCGGGAAATCAATATGGTTTCACCAAAACACAGCCAAAATTTTGAAACAAGAGCCATGGTGACATAGCTAAGCCAAGAGAATCAGGTTCAACTCGAGGAGGAGAAGAGCATCAAGGCAAGAAGCTTAACAAGGTCATCAACAACAAGCAAATCTATCACTAGAAGCTGGAGACAGATATACCAAAATCATAGAATAGGCCACTAGGATTTATTACCTAAAAGCATTACATCATGCAATCCCAATACCTTATCAAACAGAAATTGATTGAGTAGTTTTTAACATCACTTGGTTATTATTTAGAAATCACATGCAGCTTTAGCTTTAGCAAAGCATGTCCAACACATAACCTAGCTTTGTAATTTAAAAACAACAGCTATGCATCGTTTGAGCAAGGTACCAAAATGTAGTTTAACTACACAAGATTGGCACGATGATTACTAAATAAAGAGAAAGCCACCTACCAAATTCATGGAATCAAACCATCAGTTCTTCGATCAGTAAAACCCAAATGGTTCGTATCTGAGTCCATCTAACATATATTCAGCAAGAAGCAATGGCAACTAAGCTAAAATCGCCCACTATTACTTCAAATTCATCAACCATATAGCCACATAAACATATCTTTGGACCCAGCCAGTATTTTCCTAAGACTATACCAACAAGTGGAGACCAAAAGAAAGCATGTGCATTACACAGTTTCCCATCACCGTATTTTTGTAGCCAAATTTAATTCAAATTTTCTCTACTTTCCTTCATTAATAATTTATTAAGGAAGAGAAGGTAGAAAATGTCCAAATCTTGTCTGACACAATAAGAGATCAATGACCACAATAGCAGAACAACTGCATGTAATAATAAAGTACAAGTATTACTAGCTAATAGCCATCATTCTATCAAGGTACATCAAATAAATCAATGACAAGAAAACAAAGCAATAGGAAATTAGAAAGAACAAGATTGTATTCACAATAGTATTACAAGAGTGAGGCAAAGGAAATTATGTGCAAGTAGTGAACAATAATAAATAAATTAGGACGTCTTCCTAAATAATAAGAAGTTATTATCTATCAAAAAACCGAGGAGTGTAGTGTTAAAACGACAAGAATACATCAGGAAAATGTAAACATAGCTCATAAACTAGCAGATCAACACCTGTAGTAATTCCAAAAAAAATGGATAGCATCACACAAACATCCAGAACCATCAGAGAACATAGCATAACTCATCAATTTGAGAAAGAGAGCAACGCAGAGATAGTGAAGCGACAACGAAAGGAGGAGAGCTCGACAACGCCCGGGGGCAACCACCGTTGCATGGTGAGGCAGAACTCACACGACCATGACACCTACGAAGAACCGTGGAAGGTGTCGATGAAACACTAGCGACACCACCACAAGGAAGAACTCCATGAGCACCAGGAGGCAGCACAAAACCTAATTGAACCAAAGTGAGGTTCAGAGAAGTCAGATATGACACCACCCCAAAACCCTGGGTTTCGATGGGTGTGCGCGAGTACGCGCCAGAGAGGGACACCAGATCGACACAGACCAATTGACGGAGTGGAGAACATTGTGTCGAACTTAACCAATGGCGCCAACCAAAGGCCGGAGCAGCGCTGCTCTACGAGGCGACGCAGACGCCATCAGCATCGCGATAGAGGAATGGGAGATATTTAGAGAGGAGTAGGCGAGCAGCTCGGGTCGATGTCACAACCGAGTCGGTGGGTCCGACCTAACCCATTTAGATTGGTTTGACTGGTGGGACATATTTCCATTTTCATTTTTTTGAATTAATAATTATGAGAAAATACTTTACTGTTTTAAATTTATTTCACAACCTAGAAAAATTGGAGCAAAATACCATAAAATTCTAACAATTATTTCTTTAATAAAAATAACTAGAACTAGAGAAGATAGTGATTTTTGATGAACACTTTTATTACTTCCAATCATTTTGAAAGTGTTAAATTTCAAAATATTTTCCTTAATTACTTAAAATCTAAGAAAAATCTTAGGCAAATCAAAAGTATAACTTGAATTCAAAATTACAAATATAAAGTCAAATTAAGGTATTTAAATAAAATAAAAATAATTTAAATGAACTAAATACTCAAGAAATCATTATTAAATACCAATAATGGTATTTAATATTTAAAAACCCTAACAAAAGGGGTTAAGCACAGAAAGAAGATTAATGCATGGACTTAGTATGCAGAGTTGCATCATTTGAATCTTTGAACATGGTCTTACCAAAAATGATGCTCTCTTTTTTGAACCTAGTTTTCAGGCAAGTTCAACGCTTGCTCATGCCTTTGATTATTTTATAGAAAATGCTTCTAAATTACTATTCATATTATTCCTACATCAAAAAATAAAGTCTTACTATTTTCGAGTATGAATATGACTACGTGATGGACGATGGAATCATGGTTTGAGTTGATGGTGGAGGTTCCATTGCTTGCGTTTACTCACATAGGACTAATGAGCGCAGATTGCACACCATTGGTAACCCCAAGAGGAAGGTATGATGAGCACAATAGAAAGTTTTCCCTCAGTAAAAAACCAAGGTTCAATCAATTAGTAGGAGAAAGGCGTGACTTCTGAAGGTGTTGCTCGCTGACTATTGGCAAGACACACTATCGGCGTCAGCAACAACGTGGAACCTGCACACAATATAACTAAAATACTTTGCCCCACCTTACGGTGAGGCTGTCAATCCCACCGGTTTTGCTGAACACAAATGATTAAACGTATAGTGTGGAAAGAAATGTTTGTTTGCAGTGAAATTAAAGAGAACAGTGATTGCAGTAAGTAAATAGAACAAGATGATTGTATCGGTGTAAAAGAAAGGACCGGGGTCCACAGTTCACTAGAGGTGTCTCTCCATAAAGATAAATAACATGCTGGGTGAACACATTATAGTTGGGAAATTGACAGAATAAATATCATACATGACAAGATGATTACTATGAGCTTCGTTTACAACATAATACATAGACCGTAATCTAACTGCGTCTATGACTAATAATCCACCTTCCGGTTATCGTCCAAACCCCTTCCAATATTAAGTTGCAAGCAACAGATTATCGCATTAAGCAATGTGTGTAAAGTAAACAATAATATTACCCTTAGATAAAACATTGTTGTTTTCTCCCTAGTAGCAACAACACATCTACAATCTTAGAAGTTATTTTCACTCTTCCAGAAAACCAGAGGCATGAACCTACTATCGAGCATAAATACTCCCTCTTGGAGTCACAAGAATTTACTTGGCCAGAGTATCTACTAGCAACGGAGAGCATGTAAGATCACAAATAACATATAACAAGTATATAATCGATCTTGACATAGTATTCCATATTTATCGGATCCCAGAAAACACAACATGTAGCATTACATAAAGATGATCTTGATCATGACAGGCAGGTCACAAGATCTAAACATGAGGCACAAATTGGAGAAGACAACCATCTAGTTACTGCTATGGACCCATAGTCCAGGGATGAACTAATCACGCATCACTTGGCGGGCATGGCGATGTAGAGGCCTCTGGTGATGATCGCCCCCTCCGGCAGGGTGCCGGGAAGAGATTCAGAACCCTCCCGAGCTAGGGTCTATGATGGCGGCCGCGACGAAAATTTTCGTGGATGGAGGCTCGGGTGTTTAGGTTTTTCCCGAGATCGTGAATAAATAGGCGGAAGGGCGAGGCCGGTGGGGGCTAGGGGCCCACACCATGCCATGGCGCCACCAGGCCTGGGCCCGCGCCATGGGGTGGTTTGGCCGCCCTGCGGCCTTTCTTCCTCTCTCCTGTAGACTCTGTCTTCGTTACAGAAAATAAGATCTTCGGCTTTTATTTCGTCCAATTCCGAGAATATTTCCTGTACAACTTTTCTGAAATACAAAACAACAGAAAATAGGGAACTGGCACTGTGGCATCTTGTTAATAGGTTAGTGCCGGAAAATATATAAAAGTACAACGAAGTGTAGGCAAAACATATAGAAATTGATGTAAAACAAGCATGGAGCATCAAAAATTATAGATACGTTTGCAACGTATCAAGGACTAATAGACAATGTCGTCTAGTGATTCTTGCTGCTATATTAGGCGTTAACCATGAGAACTATCATGGATCTAGTGAAGTAAGCTATATTTTCTTCCTTTCGCGTATCAACAAAGTTGATAGGTCCTACATGTCTATTCGATGGTTCAACGAGGGTAGGGATGGCTGAAATCTTCCCGTCTTATAGATAAAGGGTTCCCTATCATCTATGATGGATTTCTCACGACCAAAGGTTATACCTGGTGATTATGCGGGTACGCAAGGGTGGGTATGTGGGGTCGTGGAGAAGGATAGTGATTGGTATGGATCTAATACTAGCCCTCATACCAAGGAAGTCTGGACAGGAAAGTACGCTCGGTTGGTAATAACGATAAGAATCCCTTGTGGGAAAAGTAACGAACATTTGCAGACTGTATTGAATTGTGTCTTGTCACTTCCCGTTCTAGGAAGGAATCACGAACACAATAGGAAATGAACTCCGTAAAGTTCTAGACACCCGGTGAAGACTGACGAACATAGATTTTCAGAATAAAATCAATCTTCTAAAGAAATGTATGCGAAACATGCATTGGCCTACGATTTCCTGATCAAAGGCCATAGTTAGTGCATCAAACACCATTTTATTTTAAGTTGTACTTATTGAGTACGCTCATACTCACCTCTTTACTTCCAAAAACTCTTGCTAGACTATGGGCATGATGGTTGGGTCTACACTAAAGAACCAGAGGGCAACTTTGAAGTCTTCTACGAGGAGCCTAATATTTCTAGAGGAGTTAAAAGCGTAGACCATTACAAATTCTAGGAGCTGAAGAAGTCGAGGCTGGCTAGTAGAGAGTCTTGAGTAAGAGTAGTTGAGCCCGGAACCCTAAAACATTACTCAAATAAGTTGTTGAGGTATAAAGATGTTTACTTTGTTAAGTTGTTAAGGGTCAGAGTTGAGTTAGAGTGGTATCCTCACTAGACCGATGAGGATATTGAAGAGTTCGTACATTTTTGTCTCCTAATAATAAGTTATTGATATTTGGACCCACAATATTTTTTGTTGTTCCACTCCGAGGGATGTAATATTTGTGTATTAGTACTTTCATAAGTGATATATCAACTACTTGCCTACTATAACATGAAGTGGTATGCCGGGTCACCGGATATCTCGCAGGACTCTAAGGGCACGTATTCTTGCTGACATTGTGCCAACATGCACGGATGCACCATATCATGTATCACAGACAACATCGGTTTGGCATCATGCAACCCTTGGATGCAATAATGTCTTGAGATGGGTGTTTTGTTGCTTTTACGCTCTCAGACGGGCTAAACCGAAAATATTGTTTGGCAAGGTGTATCAAAGGCCATATGAAAAAATGGTGTATGCATTATTAGTTGTTTGGTTTGCCGAAATTGAGCTAGATACCCAAGGTTGAGGATGTCGCATAGTACAAGGTGTGCATTACATGCTTCTTCACACAAAGTTGTGCGTGACCTAGACCACTTCGTTCGTGCCGGAGTTGCCACTACCATGTGGGTCGGCGGCTATGAGAGACCGAAGACTCCAATGTGGGAGATCTATACGGGGGATTGGTATGGAGTGAGTATTGTATTTGCACATGCCTAACATCGTCGTCAACTCAAGTGATGTTTGTCAGAACATGAAAGGATATGGGAGTTGGAGTAGGAGTAGGATAAGGTATTGGAGAAACAAGACAGGAGAGTGCAATGGTAGAAATGGCAACGAGCATGTTGAAATTGCAGATTCGGGTGTTTTCACATTGCATACTGGGGAGGCCCTTTCCGCATTAGTTGGCCCGGGCTAGAGATTTTGTGGGTGACCAAACACAAAGGAGATTGAATGGTTGGTGTAACTCGCTGTCGTCGCTAGAACTCACGAGGTATCTATGGCTCTTCTTGTGGGTCTTCTTTGGGGATGACACGCATGATAGGGAGTTAGCGCCATCGAGAGGAGCAAGTGTTGGTGGCGGTCAGTGGGTGGCATCCACGAAGCTCAAGTTCGGAGTGAAAAGAGGATGTGTGTGTGTGGTCTGTGCACCTCATGCAAATCTGAGGAGATAGGGTGAGTATTTGTGGTGTATGCTATATGTACATTGGTCATATTCATCGTTTGAGTGTTAGAATCATGAGTTGAGGTGTATGTATTGCATACAAGAGATCATGCAGAGTCAATGACTGCAATGTTTGAATTTTGATATCGCGGTATGAAATGTAAAAACCTTTCGTTGCAGTGTGTATTGTTTTGTCGTAGCAAAGCAATCTTGTGATTTCACTGTGATGTCGCATGATACATGCTGCAATGTTACAAGGTTGCAAGCTGCATGTTGCACAAGTTTTAGGGTCATATGGTGTCGTTGCCTAATCGACGGTACCTCGGAGGAGGGATCCTCACGAGGGGGAGAAGAAGTAGGGGCCATAGGGCAGAGTGCACACGGGACGGTGGTACGCGAGTTACCCAGCTTCGGAACACCTGCACGATGACCGGGCCTACTCGCTGCTTGTCCGGAATTATCCGGGCGCTTTCGCGTTGTTACAATGAGTTGTGGTTGTGCCTCTAGGGCTCCCGGGATCCGGCTTATAAAGGCGCACGGATCTAGGGTTTACATGGAGAGTCCTAGCCGGATTACAGATAGCCTAACTACGGTTCAATGTCTTGCCGTGTACACCACGGATCCGCCTTCCATATACGTCGTACTGGATCCGGGTTCCTCATGGGCCTCCACGGATCCGGGTTCCTCCTAATGTCGGTACGGATCCGGCTTACTGATCCTGGGCCGGACTTCTTCCTTCATGATCAACATCAACTGGGCCGCCCGATGGGCCACATGCGTCATCACCATCTGTGGGCCACCCGGGCTTGCCGGATCTAGGCACTGTCGATGGTACACCCATGAAGTATACCCACAACAGTAGCCCCCAGAGTTCTCCGAGTTTCACCTGCTGCTCCCGCCTTGCTAGTCCATCATGGTCTCCGACAATATCAGTAACGCGGAGAAACTTGAAGAACTCCAACTTCATATTTTCTTCTTTTCCCGACCTTTAATCGGAAAATGCTCTCATTCTGCGGGACTTCATCCATCGACGATTTGAATACGTTTCCGGGTTCCCCCTGCTTCGAATGAGAATTTCTTATCTTCGCGCTGCTTACCCGGAATCTTAAGAGACTCAAACGGTTCCGCCAATTCTGGCGCCATTTTCGCGCGATTTGCGCGGTAACTTATCTCTAGCCATTTTTACCGTTTAGGGTTTGGGACACGTGTCACACATCCAACGGCGCGACGCTTGCGTTCCGACCACAGGATGCGGAGCACGAATCTCGTCCCTCCGGCCTATAAATATCCGCCGTCGACCCCTTAACCTCATTCACCCCCCTTTCAACCTCTCTGCGCAGCGCCGCCCTGAGCCTCTTCTCCGCCGTGCCGGAATCCCGCCGGAACTTCGCCGGAGTCGCTTCGCCGCCGCACGGAGTTCATCCTGTTCTTAACTTCAGCGAACCACCGCGCAGAAAACTCGCCGCCGGCAACTCCGACCACCGCAGACTCCATCACGGTGAGCCCTCGAGCTTCGTTCTCGCGCCGTAGTTGGTAGGGATGATCGTTAGGACGAAGACGTGGATCCGACTAAACTCTGTTTTTCCGCGATCTTTTCTGTCTTCAGATGTCTTCCACGACTCCGCCTCCTACCAGTGAGCCGATCATGGCGACGCCCATCTCCTCCGCTCCGCCTCCCTTCGTCCCAGTCCAGCTGGATCCCACTAAGGATTCCGGCAAGGACACCGAGGGCACCTCAGCTGTCCCGGAGAAAACCTTCGAGGCGGAGAAGAAGGCGGAAGAGACTGCTGCCAAGAAATCCAAAGCCCGCCAGCGGGATTCGGAAGCCAAAGGGAAATGGTGGCCCTGCACCACCACAGAGACTGAGCTGCAGAACTTGGAGGGGGGAGGCTTCTTGCAATCCGGAGGCTGGAGGACAACGCCGAATGCCTTAGCTCCAGCCCCCCAAGACAACGAGATGGTGCTGACGAAAGCACTAGTGGAGCGGGGTTTCTCATTTCCGCCTTCGGACTTCTTCCTAGAGATCCTGAAGGCTTATGGGCTCCAGCCCCACAACATCTCTCCGAACAGCGTGCTTGCGATCAGCAATCACGTCACTCTCTGCGAGGGCCATCTCCGGGTAACTCCCGAGCTCTCCCTGTTCCAATACTATTTCACTGTCAAGAAGGAGAGGATCCGGCAATCCACCGAATTAGCAACATGCGGATCCATCACCTTTATGATCCGCCCGGGCCGCGTCTACCCCCACACCGACCGCCACGAATCCGCGCGATACTGGTCTAGGGGCTTCTTCTACTTGAAGGACGTCTCCGACCCCGCTAGCGGAAGAAAACTGCCGCCGTTCAAAAACTGCCCCGCCACCGAGCTTCCGGCATGGTCGCATTGCCCCCACCTCTCCGAGTCACTCCAGCTTACGCGCGCCGTCAGGCGGATCTGTAAACTGACGGAGGAGGGGCTGACGGGGAAAGACCTGACCCTTTCTTGGTTCACCAAGCGGATCCAGCCACTCCAACACAGGGACCGCTTGATGTTCCAGTACACAGGGCGCGACGACCCGATGCGCGCCACAAAAGACAATCTCTCCGCCGACGCCATCGACAAGAGGATCCGGCTCCTCATCAAGATCCCACGTGAACTTCGCGTTCACGTGTGCAACAAAGACATCCATATGAACGGCTCCGGAACCGCGGTACGTCGGCTTGACTGTAGTCTGTTGTTTCTCTTCGCATTCAAACTTTTGTCTAAGTGTTTAACTCTGTATTAGCTCGAGGCGCTCGAAGAAAGTGAACTCAGAACTATCCTCCGGGTTCCTTCCACCGGCAACACGGATCCGGAAGCCGCATCGGAGGCGGAAGCTCCCGAGGCTCCGCGCCCCGCAAAGAGGAAGAGGCCTGCCCCCTCCAGCCCTTCAGCAAAACGTGCCCGCGACGTGCTCAGCACCGCGGCAACTCGCAAGGCGGAGGCGGAGAAAAAGCGCCTCAAACTCATCGACACGAGCAACCGAGCACAACCAGAAATCCACCAGTTTTTCAAACCTTCCGGGTAAGTGCTAGATTTCCAAAGTAAAGACATTCCGCCATCGTGAATCAGCATATACTTAATCATAATGCTCCGTTATTTTCGTGACAGAAGTTCCGGAAGCCAGCCCCCCAAGGCCCCTAAGGCCCCCAAGAAGAGGACGAAGCCGTCTCCGGCATCCATACCAGTCACACCAGAAGTCGAAGTTCCACCCAAGGCTTCCTCTGCCACCAAGCCGGATCCCAAGGACGTTATTAACATCGACGACCTTCCTGAAGATCCGATTGGTCACGGTGGTTCCGGGAAAGGCGCATCTTCATCTACGCCTCCGCCTGAGCAACCAACTGCCACCTCCGCCGAACCTACAACTGAGCAGTATGAGCAGAAAGTACAGCTGATTCGTGCTACCAGCACGCTCCAAGCTGACCCTCAACCTACTCCGTCTCTGCAAAAGCTCACCCTTTCCCAACGCCATGCGAAAGTTTCCGAGATGATGGAAAAGGTGTGGGGGCCTGCGGACACGGAGATGAAGGAGCTCTCCGACCTTGAGAGTGATCTCAAGATCTTCTTTGCTAAGCATAAGGAGGTGCGCCAGGTAACACTAGCCCCCAAGCATTGGTTCAGACATTTTTCCGTGTAACATGTATTAGCCGATGCTTCTCTCAACAATTGTCTTAGACGGAAATTTAAAATTTTCTCGATCCAAAACTTTGAACTCCTCACCAGCCCCCAGAATTTTGAATTTCCGGCTAAATCCTCTTTGTGTCTTAGAGCACGCGGAAGCTGCACGAAGATCTGCGCGTTCATGTGCTGGAGCAGATGACGGAAATAGAAGGGCTGCGCCAGGCTGCTGAGAATAGTCAACAAGCTGTGCTCCGCCTGGAGACCCGCTTGAAAGGTGAGAAATCCTAGTTGCTTAAATTTGTACTTTTATGGACAATCATAACACATAACTTGTGGGATTTTCTGTCCTCAGAAGAAACTGACAAGCGCCCCACCATCGACGCCTTATCCGCCAAGGTCCAAGTATTGGAGGCGGAGAATGAAACTCTGAAGAGCTTCTTGAAAGAATCCTCCGAGAAGGAAACCAAAGAGAAGAAGGAGCTCTCGGAGAAACATTCCCGTGAAATGGCGGAGCTGGCTGAAAAACTCAAGAAGAGCCATCACAGGGTGACCACCCTGACGGCCAAAAACAAGAGCCAGGAGGCGGAGGCGGAGGCCATTGACAAGATGATCTTCCGTAAGTACCCTTTTTGTTATTGTTTTAATCTCTGACTTCATAAAAATTATCTCTGTCCGCGGAAGAAACTGATCCATTTTACTTTGCAGCAAGTCTTGGCTTCGAATGGACCAAAGAGTCAACCCTCAAGAGGACTGAGGCATATGAGGAAGCGCGGACTTCAATCGAGGATCTCATCGAAGCATGTCGCGGAATCGCCAAGTCCCTTAACCTGAAGAAAGCCAAGACAACGGTGATTGACCGCATGACACATCTTATGAAGAACGTGCCGGAGCTCATCAAAGATTGGCAGAGTCTTCGTCTCGCGGAGTTGCTGCCCTCGTGTTAGCCACCCGCAAAGCGCACTTCCCCACCATGAAATATGCGGACGTCGCACGCGGAGCCCCCAAGGGTACCAAGCATGAGGCATCTCCTCGCGGAAGCTATGGGATTTGATCGTCTGTTTGCTGGACGAGTTAACCACTCGTTCTGGTACAACAAGCATGATATTCCCGAGGGCTTTTCCGACCCGGAGGAAGAGGGAGAAGAGGCCGCCGAGGAAGGCGACGAGGAAGGCTCCGGGTCAAGCGCTGATCATGACGAGGAAGTTTCCGACTCCGACGGCGATGGCTCAGGCGACAGCTCAGATGATGGCTCCGCCTACACGGCTTCTGATGAGGAGCATACCTCCGAGAACCTGTGAAACAATGAACAGTGATGCATCACTTTTGGCCCCGGAGTGGGTTTGTAATGAATAACTTAAATTCTTAAGTAGCTAGGGACGAAACGACTATGCATGGGGCGGAAACACTTATCCTGCTATCCGTTAATATTATGTGCATGTTTCGTTTTATGTCGGAAAGCAAGTGCTGATTTCGTTGTTTTCCGGCTTGCTCGCTTGACCTTCCGCGAGCCGGAAGACCTTAGCCGGAAACGCTCGCCAGCGGCGACGAAACCCAATGGTAATCCGTCAATAACCGCGGAAACAAGCCCCCAAGCATAGGTGCCGGAAATCGCTACTAGGAATCCACGAGTTCGCAACAGATAACAATTTAATCAGAAAACTTAAGCTTACGTCCTAAAGGACGATTTTTGAAAATCACAACTTTTTATACACGCCTAGGCGGAAATATCTAGCTCAGCGGTTTTAGTCGGAAAACACACATGATCTAACATGAACAAGTAAAGGAGGTAAAAGACTCGAAGAGTGAACCATATGCTTTATTTCATTGATCATGTATAACTATTACAGAGTTTATAACTCGGAAAGAATACGCTAAGTGTGGAAAGGACGTAGCTGGGCGATGTTCCAGGGGCGATCTGTCTCGTCGTAGATGTCATCCGAATCCTCACGCTTGCGTTTCCGGTGCCAATTAGCAGGTCTGTCCCTCAGCTCTCGAAAATCAACAAGGTAGTACGATCCTTTATGAAGCACTTTGCTAACGACGAAGGGTCCTTCCCATGGGGACTGCAACTTATGGTCTTTCACCTGCCGAAGGCGGAGGACCGAGTCTCCCGTCATGAAAGAGCGATTCCGAACTCGACGACTGTGATAGCGTCGGAGCTTCTGCTGATAGATGGCGGAGCGCTGGTCAGCTAAATTCCGAGCTTCCTCGATCAGGTCCACAGATAGCTGTCTGGCCTCGTCAGCTGTTTCTTCATTGTAGGCGGAAACTCGCGGCGAATCGTGGATGATGTCGGAGGGGATCACAGCTTCGGATCCGTATACCAGAAAAAATGGGGTAAACCCTGTTGACCTGTTAGGGGTAGTTCGCAAACTCCACAAGACAGCGTCCAATTCGTCAGCCCAAGCTCCAGCTGCTCGTCGCAGCGGTTCTTCAAGGCGTGGCTTGATTCCCGATAATATTAGACCGTTAGCCCTTTCAACTTGACCATTGGATTGTGGGTGAGCCACGGATGCAAGGTCCAATCGAATCCCCATTGTCTCACAATAATCCTTCAATTCACCCCGAGCGAAGTTTGTGCCATTATCTCGTGATTATGCTGTGTGGGATGCCGAATCTCATCACGAGGCTCGCAGACAAATTTTAGTGCCGTAGCACCGTCGGCTTTTTCTCACCGGCTTTGCCTCGATCCATTTGCTGAATTTGTCAACGGCGACCAAGAGGTATTCAAAACCGCCGGGAGATGATCTTTTAACTTACCAACCATATCGAACCCCCAGACCGCGAATGGCCAGGTGATAGGTATGGTCTTCAGCTCTTGGGCTGGAGCGTTTGGTTAAGTAGCGTAGTACTGACAACCTCGGCAGGTCTTGACTATTTTGTCAGCATCTTCTTTAGCTGTGAGCCAATAAAAGCCTAGCCGAAAAACTTTTGCAACGAGTGACCTGGGAGCGGCATGATGCCCGCAATCCCCTGCATGGATCTCTCTAAGGATTTCAATGTCATCTTCATTAGAGACGCATTTGAGAAATACCCCTGTTGCGCTTCGTTTGTAGAGCTGTCCATCAACAATTGTGTAGGATCTTGCTCGTCTGATGTCTGTCGCGCGAGGACTTCGTCCTCTGGCAACTTCTGATCGATGAGGTAGTCCAGGAAAGGCTGCGTCCAAGCCGGAATGATAGCCATCACTTCTCTAGCCGGAGATACTGCCACGTCTAGGTTTTCCGGGTTAGCGCCCTTCACCGAGGGTATCCGTAGGTGCTCCAGAAAAATGCCAGGCGGAATTGGTTTCCTACCGGATCCGAGCTTGGATAGCATGTCTGCCGCTGCGTTGTCGTCTCTCCGGACGTACTTGACTTCGTATCCTAGAAAGCATTTGGCGATCTCCTCAACTTCGTCTCGGTAAGCCGCCATGACGGAATTTCTGGCGTTCCAGGTTCCGGCTACTTGCTGTGCCACCATGCCACCAGGTCGGAATCTCCGCAGCAGATAATGTGCTTGATCCCTATTTCCTTAGCGATGCGCAGTCCGTGTAGTAGAGCCTCGTACTCCGCCATGTTGTTCATAGCTTCGAAGTGGATCTGCAAAACGTATTGCAGTTCTTCTCCGGTAGGGGACTTCAGGGTGACTCCGGCTCCTGAGCCTTGATGCTGCTTGGATCCATCGAAGTGCATAACCCATGTCTCTGGTTCCGGCTCCAGATTTGCATCCGGAGCTTCTGTCCAATCTGCGACGAAATCTGCCAAGACCTGGGATTTGACCGCGGTCCTGGCTTTGTAGCTGATGTCGAAGGCGGATAATTCAATGCCCCATTTTGCTGTGCGTCCTGTTGCGTCAGCGTTGTTGAGAATCGTTGACAGCGGAGCCTTGCTCACGACTATTACTGGATGTTCTTGGAAGTAATGTCTCAGCTTCCTGCTGCCCAGGAATACTCCGTAGGCTAACTTCTGAAAGTGAGGGTAGCGCTGTTTGGATTCCGTAAGGACCTCGCTAATATAGTAGACTGGAATTTGGACTCCATATTCGTGACCTTCTTCCTGTCGTTCCACCACGATGACGAGGCTGATGACCCTGTTGGTGGCTGCCAGGTAAAGGAGCATAGGCTCTGACTCTCCCGGAGCTGCTAGGATAGGTGGAGAGGTAAGTATCTCTTTCAACCCTTGTAGTGATGCATCCGTTGCCTCATCCCGGACAAACTTGTCTCGTTTTCTTCAATAGCTTGTACAGGGAAGTGCCTTCTCGCCAAGACGGCTAACAAACCTCGCTGATTGCTGCGACACAACCAGGTGAGCCGTTGCACATCTTTGAGACAAGTTGGCCTTTTTATGCACAAAATTGCCTTGATTTTTTCCGGGTTCACTTCAATGCCCCTGTTAGAGACAATGAAGCCAAGGAGTTTTCCGGCTGGTACGCCAAAGACGCACTTCAGTGGATTCAACATCATCTTGTACCGACGGAGATTCTCAAAGGTTTCTGTGAGGTCGCTGATCAAGTCGGATCCTTTCCGAGTCATGACCGCGATGTCGTCGACGTAGGCGTGTACGTTCCGGCCGATCTGGTCCTTCAAGCACCGCTGCATCGTACGTTGGTAGGTGGCACCTGCATTTTTCAGGCCAAAGGGCATAGTAACATAGCAGTAAGTGCCAAATGGGGTGATGAATGAGGTCGCCTTTTGGTCAGACTCCTTCATCCGGATCTGGTGATACCCGGAATACGCATCAAGAAAACACAGAAGTTCCGCCCTCGCCGTCGAATCAATGACTTGGTCAATGCGCGGCAGGGGAAACGGATCTTTCGGGCAATGTTTGTTCAAGCCGAGTAATCGATGCACATTCTTAGTATTTCAGTATTCTTTTTGGGTACAAGGACGGGATTTGCGACCCAATCAGTGTGGATTACTTCTATTACAAAACCTGCCTCTAGTAACTTTGCTAATTCCATTCCTATGGCGCGGCGCTTCTTATCTCCAAAGCGTCGCATAGCTTGCTTCACCGGTTTAGCCCCGGGTTTATGTTGAGGTAGTGCTCGGCGAGTTCCCTTGGTACTCCGGACATGTCGGAAGGTTGCCATGCGAAGATATCCATGTTAGCGCGGAGAAACTCGACGAGCGCGTCTTCCTATTTGGGGTCCATGTTGGCTCCGATCGAGACTTGCTTGGTAGCGTCATCTTCCTTGAAGTTGACTTTCTTGGTCTCTATCGCGGCCCCGAAGGAGTTTTTCCGTTCGGAGATCTGCTTCTTGGTGGTCTGCATCTCAGTCGGATCCACCGCGGCTCTGTAGCCTTTCAGCTCTTCTCCAGATATCACAGACTCTGCGAAGGCGGCTTCGCCCAACTCGCACTCATGAGCCTTTTTGTAGTCTCCGGTTATGGTGATCATACCGTTAGGACCCGGGATCTTGAGCTTGTTGTAGATGTAGCACGCCCTTGCGTGGAACTTGTGGTAGGTGGGCCTGCCGAAGATGACGTGGTAGGAGCTCTTAAAGGGCACCACTTCAAACGTGATCTTCTCTTCGCGGAAATTGTGAACATCGCCGAAGGCCACGGGAAGTGTGATGCTGCCGAGGGAGTTTGCCTTCTTACCCGGAACCACGCCGTGAAACTCAGTGTTGCTGTGTTTTAGCTGTTCCTTGGTGAGGTTCATCCGCTCTAGAGTCTCCAGGTACATGATGTTCAAGCTGGCTCCACCATCCATGAGGCACTTGGAAAAGTCATACCCGTCTATGCGGGGACTTACAACCAAGGCGTAGTATTCTTTTGGCACAATGGCAGGATGATCCTCTCTGTCAAATGTGCACGGAACTTCCGACCACCTGACATACTGCGGCACAGCCGGAACTGTGGCGTTCAGGATCCGGGTAGCTGACTTTGTAGCGCGGACTGCCGGGGTTCCGAGGAAAGTATGGTAAGCCCCCACGCTCTTTTTCTCGAAGGGGTTGGATTTACCTGCGGATCCGGCTTTGGGATCCGGCGAGTTATCATCCTCGTCCATCGCCTCGGAACTGTCCTCCTCCTTGTCTTTGTTCTTGCCCTTGCCTCCTTTGCCACGAGGGCGGTGCTTCCGGGCTCGCTTGTATCCCTGCTTCCGGGTCGTTCTTTAGATCGTTGACCCACTTGCGCTTGCGGTTGGTGTGAGTGGACTTCCCCGTAACCGGATCCAAGTGGGCCGGGCAGGGCATGTCTCTATACTCCTCGTAGGTTTGCGGGGCGCGGGATCCGCCAGCCGTGACCTCGCGTGCCATGCCGCCGACCCCCGCCGGCTCCGCCTCCACGGCCGCGTCCTCTTCCGCCTCCCCGAACCTCCGCGTTGGAACGCCATGGCGACCATGTCGGATCCGCCACTCTTCTGGTCATCAGGGTTTTTGCGTTTATGGCTGCTGTTGTTGCCGTTATCACGTTTCTTCTTTTGTTGGTGTAGGGGGATTGCTGTGGCCGCGATATCACCGCCTGCATCATCATCGGCGGCAGTATGGTCACTGGCAATGGAGATCATTTCATCCAAAGTCAGTTTATTTGCGTTAGCTAAACAAGTGAGCTTATGCCTCAGCAATCCTCCTCTCTGCAGTCCACCAATGAAGGCGTACATGGCAGTGGTGTGGTCGACGTTTTCGCACTCGTTCTCGCATGCCAACCATCGTGTGAGGAAGTTTCTTGAGGATTCTCCCTTTTCCGGATACAAGCTTGTAAGTCGCTTGCCGTGGCGGGTCTTTTGTAGGTGCCTCTCGAAGTGTTTCTCGAAAGCGGTCTTCGGGTCAAACCAACAAAAGATGGAGTTCTTCTCGAGGTCACCGAGCCGGATCCGGGCTGGACCTACAAGGTACAAGCTGGAGCATGCGGCGGGCGATATTAGGGGTTCCTCCGGCGAAGGTTACTCGCATTATAGTAATCCTCAATCCAGGTATCCGGCCTTTCGGTGCCATCATAATGCTTCAGGTTTCCGGGTAGCTTGAGGTTCATCCTTGGCTTTGGTTCCTCTCGGATCATCCTGCCAAAGCACTTCGGGCCGATGTAGTCGGTTCTGTATTCGTTGAGGCGTTCCCGCGCGTCACGCGAGCCGTGGCAGGGAGACTGTGAGCGAGAGCGAGATCTTCGGCCGCCGCCTCCACCTCCGCCGCCACCGCTAGGTGGTGGTGAGGGAGACCTGCGAGGGGGCCGATCCGACCTCTTGCTTCCGCCTTCAGATTCTCCCCGGCCCTCCCGGTGCTGGCTCCGGCTCCTGCGGCTGCCTTCGCCGTGGCGCTGGCTGCCCTGGTCGTTCCGGCTCCGGCGAGGTTCCGGATCGCGCTCCTCATCCCGACTCCTCCTAGGCTCGGGCTCACGATCATTGTTCTGGTTCCGGCGAGGTTCCGGCGTGCGCTCCCTGTTTCTGTTTCTTGAGGGCAGCACGTTGTCGCGGATAATAATTCCACCATGCCCCTGAGGCCTAGTGTTTCCGGCTGGACTACGGCGGCGAGAGGGTCGCGGGTAACCGTTGGGCGGAGGAGAGGGTTGCGGTACTTGTCCCGTCCAGAGTACATTGCATCCTTTCCCTTTCTTGGATCTGACGGTGGCGTCTTTGATGGTACGGGGATCGGATTTGGGTGTTCCCTGGCTTTCCTTCTTCGTTCCGAGGATCCGGTTCGCAATTCGTCATCTCGATGGTGATTGTCGTGGGCGTCCTTCTGCGCAGTGGAGACGCAATGCTCTGGGTTAGACTCCAACTTGCGCGAAGTGTCTGCCTTGCTCTGCTGCTTCATGATACGTCCAAAACGTATCTACTTTCCCGAACACTTTTGCTATTGTTTTGCCTCTAATTTGTGTATTTTGGATGCAACTAACACGGACTAACGCTGTTTTCAGCAGAACTGTTCTGGTGTCTCGTTTTTGTGCAGAAATCCAACTTTCGGGAAAAACCTCGGGATTTTGACGAAAGGGCCTATTTTCCCTGAATACGACGGAGCCGGAAGGACAATTGAAGTGGAGGCCCGAGGGCCCCACACCACATGGCGGCGCGGCCCGGGGGGCCCGCGCGGCCATGTGGTGTGGCCCCTCGGCTGGCCTCCGACGCCCCCTTCGGACTACTTATTCGCCTCGACCTAAAAACGCACGGGGAGAAGTCGAAGTCGCCGTAAACCCTCCGTAACGCCGCCACATCACGAAACTCCGTCACGGGAGCCAGAAGTCTCCGTTCTGGCACTCCGCCGGGACGGGGAATTGGAGGAGATCATCACCGCCATCACCGCCAACGCCTCTCCATCAACCAGCAATGTTTCCCCCATCCATGTGTGAGTAATTCCCCCGCTGTAGGCTGAAGGGGATGGTAGGGATTGGATGAGATTGGTCATGTAATAGCATAAGATTGTTAGGGCATAGTGCCTAGTGTCCGTAGATGGTACTTTTATGATATTGTTGCAACTTGTTATGCTTAATGCTTGTCACTAGGGCCCGAGTGCCATGATCTCAGATCTGAACATGTTATTATTTCATCATGATATTCGTTGTTTATGATCTTACTCGCAAGTTGTATACACATGTCGCTGTCCGGAACCAATGGCCCCGAAGTGACAGAAATCGGGACAACCGGAGGGGATGGTAGCGATGTGAGGATCACATGTGTTCACGGACTGTTAATGCTTTGCTCCGGTACTCTATTAAAAGGAGTACCTTAATATCCAGTAGTTTCCCTTGAGGCCCGGCTGCCACCGGCTGGTAGGACAAAAGATGTTGTGCAAGTTTCTCATTGCGAGCACGTATGACTATAATTGGAACACATGCCTATTGATTGATTAGTACTTGGATACCGTTTTATTATTATCTGCAAATGCCCTGCTATGATTGTTACATGAGTTTCTCTCATCCATGCAACGCCCGTCATCCGTCCCCGTGCCTACGTATTTTAATCCTCGCTGTTTACTAAAATCACTACCGCTGTCTTTGTTACTCTGCTCGTCGTTATTTCACTACTGCTATCGCTATAAAACTGTTACTATCGATAAACTCTTGCGAGCAAGTCTGTTTCCAGTGTGCAGCTGAATTGACAACTCCGCTCGTTAAGGCTTTCAAGTATTCTTTGTCTCCCCTTGTGTCGAATCAATAAATTGGGTAATACTTCCCTCGAAGACTCGTTGCGATCCCCTATACTTGTGGGTCATCAAGACTATTTTCCGGCGCCGTTGCCGGGGAGCATAGCTTTATTTGGAAGTTCACTTGGATTGATATTGTTCGCTGCAAATTCTCCATCATGGGTAAACCTCGCGATACTAAGGTCGCCATATTACCATCCACTACAAGAAAAGGTACAACTCCGAGTACCTCTCGTCGCTCTTGGTTCACCATCCGTGATTGATAAACTTGTTTCACCACCACATGCTTCAAATGCTGGTACTTCTGCTGAATCTGAAAACTCTCATAATACTCGATAATATGTCTGCTGTGCTTGATGATAGTGGTTCATTGGGAACTTTTCTAGATGCTAAAATTGCTAGGTCTAGACAAATTGAAAATGCCGAAACTCCCGATGTTACTACACTCGTTAATTCACCCGAACTTGAATACTCTAGTGATGATCTTGATGAAGATTATGTGGAACTTGATGATGATTTTATTGAAAAATGCCATGCTACTACCGATGCAAGAAAAATTAAAAAGTTGCTTGCAGTAACATACCGTTAGATATAAACTGTCTCCGATCCTAAATTTGCCACATCTCCTATAAACATTAGGGATAAAGATTATGATTTTTCTCTCGATCTATCTCATATAGCTATTGTTGAGGAAACACCTTTTTGTGGTACTGAAAAAGAAAGTGCTGTTGAACACATGACTGAGTTATCTACTTTGAGTAGCTTGTTTTCTGATGATGTAAAGAAGCGTACTTACTTTGTTGCTAAAATATTTCCATTCTCATTAAAGGATGACGCTAAAACTTGGTATAATAGTTTGCCACCTAGTTCTATTAAAAGTCCAAAAGAATTGCTTGATGTTTTCTTTCGGAAATACTTTCTCGCTAGTGCTCAACATGCTGCTTTGCGGAGAGTTTATAATTTTGATCGTAGAGATGAAGAGAAATTGCCTGAGGCTTGGGCGAGATTTTGCTCTCTTATTAGAGCTTTGCCTGACCATGATCTAGAAAAGCATGATTTACTTGATATATTTTATAGTGGACTAACCATTGAGTCTAGGGCATTCCTGGATAGTTGTGCTGGTTGTGTTTTCAGAAAAGAACTCCGGACGACGTCGAAGAATTATTGGCTAAAATAGGCCGGAATTATGATGATTGGACTACGCCTGAACCAACTCCAACGCCAATAGTGAAGAAGAGGGGTTTAATTAAATTGAATGATGAAGATATGAGGGAAGCCAAGAAGTCTCTCAAGGAAAAAGGTATTAAATCTGAAGATGTGAAGAATCTACCTCCAATAGAAGATATATGTGAGATAATTCCCCCTTCATCCATGATTGAGGTAAACTCCCTTCAACGCTTTACTAGGGAAGATATTCCGTATTCAAAACCTCCTGCACAATGCTTAGATGAGTTTGATAATTATATTGTTAAGCAAGAAAATTTTAATATGAGAGTAGAGAATCATCTAATGGAAAATTCTCAAGCTATTAGTCAATTGCATGATATTGTGGAGAGAACCTCCAATGATGTTAAGATGCTTGTTAAACATTTTCATATGGTTCAAACTCAAATTGATCAACTCACTAAAGTGCAAAATGACTTGTTGGGAAATAATGCTAAAGAAAAACAAGCTTATGAAGTAACAACTAGAGGTGGTGTCTCTACCCAGGATCCTCTATATCCTGAAGGTCATCCCAAAAGAATTGAACAAGATTCTCAACGCATTGAACCTAGAGCTCATTCTAAGAAAAAGAAGAAGAAACATAAAAATGTTGTAGAATCCTCTGAACCTGCTAATGATCCTAATAGTATTTCTATTTCTGATGCTGAAACTGAAAGTGGTAATGAACATAATAATAGTGAAGATAATGATAAGAATGATACTCCTGATAAAGAAGAGGTTGAAAAAGAACCTGAAAGGCATGCTAAAAATAAAAAGTATACTAAAGAAGATTTTATTACTGAGAAACATGGTAATGAAAGAGAACCTTGGGTGCAAAAGCAAATGCCTTTTCCTGCTAAGAAATTAAAATCAAAGGAAGAAGAACACTATAATAAATTCTGTGATTGGATGAAACCTTTATTCTTGCAAATTCCTTTGACTGATGCTATTAAATTGCCTCCTTATTCAAAGTATATGAAAGATATTGTTACTAACAAAAGGAAAATCCCCAATGAGGAATTTCCACTATGCTTGCTAATTACTCTTTTAATGGCAAAGTTCCAAAGAAGTTGGGCGACCCAGGTATACCTACTATTCCTTGTTCTATTAAGAATAATTATATTAAAACTGCTCTATGTGACTTGGGAGCCGGTGTTAGTGTTATGCCTTTTTCTCTATACAAGAGACTTTACTTAGATAAGTTGATACCTACTGATATATCTTTGCAAATGGCTGATAAATCTACTGCTATTCCTGTTGGTATATGTGAGGATGTTCCGGTTCAAGTTACTAATAACCGCTTGATATTAACCGATTTTGTTGTGTTGGAAATGCCTCGAAGATGATAATATGTCTATTATTCTTGGGAGACCTTTTCTTAACACCGCAGGGGCTGTTATTGATTGCAATAAAGGAAAGGTTACTTTCAATGTTGATGATAAGGAACACACCGTCTATTTCCCCAAGAGGATTGAAAAAGCGTGCGGAGTTAATACTATTTCTAATGTGAGAACTATCAAAGTGGGAACTATTGATTGTCCTATATATGAGCCTAAAGAAGAATATCAAACTCTTGTGATTGGATCCATATCAATACAATTCAAGGTAACATGATTGATTTGAGGTTTATTTCTTCATATGCTATGTAAAATTTATTTGGTGGCAAGACTTGATCAACCTTGTTAACAAATACCTTTTATATGCATAGAGGAGGTAAACAACATCTCTTTCTTCCTCCACTTGCTTTAGTTGCTGTAGCATTTTTAATTTGCAAAATTTCTTAGTTGATTTGAGATTTCAAAAAATTTCCTGGCCAGTAATAATAAACTTAATACCCAGAAAATGTGCATTTTTCAAAGTTTTCAAAAATTCGCGAAAATTACACCGTTGGTCCTATTTTTCGACGAGGCACCTGGGAGCACCAGAGGATGACCTGTGGGGCACCAGAGGGCGCCAAACCACAGGCCGGCGCGGCCAAGGAGGTGGCCGCGCCACCATGTGGTGTGGGCCCCTCCTTGCCCCACTTTGTCATCTCTTCCTCCCAGCACCTTCTCTCTCCCGAAAAAACTCGTACCAAATTCCTCTCACTCGCGTTTTTGCTCAAGAACTCTAGATTTCTCGATCTCTTTGCTCAGCCCAGATTTCTGTTTGAAATTTGGCACATTTGCTCTCCGGTATGTGACTCCTTCGATTATCCAAATAGAATTTTGTTTGGTTGAGTATATCTTGAATATTTTGCTGCTGTAGGTAACATGTTTAGTGAGCTTGCATGCTTGTTCTAAGTGGTAGAAACTAGTTTTGATGCATGATTAGTACTCTAGCAAGTTCCTATGGTAGTTTCCCTCAATTATATGTCACCAAATCAAGTTTTATATTGTTTGTTGAAAATTTCAGAAAATGAAGAAGTTCAAATTTGGAGAATTGTTCAAGAAAGGAACAACCAGCACCGGAAGGCCTTCTAGGACCGCCACCCAAATTAGGCGATCGTACAATGAGGACATCATCGCGCCTAGCTTCGCGCCGAAGAGGACAATGGGGCTCCTAATGCCTCATCCTTCCCATGTTATGATTTTCTGACAAATGCAGGGATATTGGATGATTTCTTCACCCTTGTCAACAGGGCGGGCTTAACCACCTACGTTGGAGATGAAAGGGAGCAATACCACATGCTCACCAAAATTTTTGTCGAGAGCTTCAAGTTCCAAAACACGGAATATAATCCGACAGTTGCATTCAAGATCTATGGTACTCCTTTTACTATGGAATTGGAAGAATTTTGTCGTGCATTGGATATTGCCCCTGTAGGTACAGCAAGGAGGATCGATAACAACCCTCGGGACTTGTTGGAGCTCTATCGAGGGATCACCAATGATGATTGTCGCACCATTCAGCGGGGCAAGATAAGAAACATTCAACTCCCCGCCATTAAATATTTTGCATATTACGTTGCCACTAGCATACTTGGTAGGGAGAACACTAGCAATATTTCTAGTTACCATCTTGCTTTCTTGAATATTGCACTTACTGGACAGTACATCTTATCATCTTGGTTCTCTTATTGCTCACCGCTTGTCTACCAAGGGGCCTATTTTTGGAGGAACTATTGCACTCGCGCATTTTAACACATTTAGAGCTTCCTATTGATCCTAATGATGTGCCATTAACCCCTAGGAGGCTTGATATCATTGCTATGAAAAGCCATCAATTTGTTACCACCGAGTCTACTTTAGATAATATGGCCTATAGAATGTTGTTTGCAGACGGGGATGAGAAAGAAATCCCTCTTCCCCAGCCAGGTTTGTTCGATATTGACAGGCAACCATGGTCGCGCACTAAGGAGGAGGTGGATGAACATATGAAGATACAAGATTTCCATCAGCAGCATGACTCCGAGGACGCCGAGCCCTCCTACGATTACACCGTCACGTATCCGGGTGCTTCTTCTAGCACATACCCGGAATATGATCCATCTTCGTCGTACCACGGAGACACTACCTCATGGTCTCGATGGGGTTGAACTCCACTTAGGCCAAAAGCCTAAGCTTGGGGGGAGGTATACCGGCATCACTCATTCTTTGCATATTATGATTGATGGATACTTGTATATACTTGTTTAGTCTCTTTGAGTGGTTTTCTAATGAGAGGAAGATGATATTTGGGGAAGTGCTGCCTGAAAACAGATTCTGGACTGTTACCGTAAAAATTCGTGCGCACAGCCAGAACGGTATTTTGCGAAGCCAATTTTTGTGCATGTTCCCCAGGTTGTTATCTAACTTTCATTAGTTGAGCACTTTTCGAACTGAGCAACGTAAGATTTTTGTAAAAATCGATTTCTGTACGGCTGTCAGGTTTTGGCAGATTTCTGCCATCTCGCTTTTCTGTGTTTCTTTTAGTTTGCTATTTCTTGTTTCCACTTTGTTCCTTTCCCAAAACACAAAAAGACCAAAAATATTTCTGTTGTTTCTCTTCATCATTTGTTTATCTTGGTTTTTGCATTTGTTTCACTTTATTTGCTATTGCTAGTTTGCCATAAGAAAACCCAAAAAGATTTTGCTTTGTTTGCTTGTTTCCTTTTGTTCTTATTCTCAAATTCGAAAACACCAAAAATATTTGCTGTTCTTCTTTGGTTTGTAAAGTTCATTATGAGTTCAATGGTCTTCGGTGGCTGGAGCGTGGTTTTCATTTCATATTATCCAAGCTACACAAGTGAAAAGGCAATAATGACGATCTACGACAATCTGATTGTGGTGAGAGGCTGGTATGAACTCTATTTGTTTTCATTTTTGTACATATACTCATCCATGTGAGCATGCTTAGTTGGTTCATGTGAGGTATATGTCACTTAAGAAAGTTTAGTAGTTCATGATCTCTCATGATTAGCTCCAATCTATTAATATGGGTAGCATGTCATGGATGTTTGCTTGCATTGTTTTATTCATAAGTAAGTATGGCATTGTGGTATCCTCCTCTGAATAATTCATTTATATCGACTTGGCACATGCTCACGCATGCATATGACTGAACAAAAGTCAATTAAGCCTCAATGATTTACATTGCTTCAGAGTTCTTGTATCACTTTTATGCCTCGGTTAATTTATTTTGCCGCAAGCATGATTATGACGAGTCATCGCTCTCTTGATTTGTCGCTCCCTAGTCTTTTTGCTAGCATTCACTTGTACTGAGCGGGAACGCTGCTCGTGCCTCCAAACACATGAAAACCAAGTTATTCCGAGTGTCCACCATAAATACCTATGCATGGCATTTCAAACCATTCCAAGTAAATTCTCATGCGCTACCTTTAAAATCTTCAAAATGCTTCTTAATTTGTGTTAATGTTTCATAGCTCATGAGGAAGTATGTGGTGTTTAGCTTTCAACCTTGTCATTTACTTTTGACGGACTCTCATATGGAATAGTGGCACATCCGCTTATCCAATAATTTTGCAAAAAGAGTCGGCAATGGGATTCCCGATCCCGAATTAATTAACTTAAATAGACACTCCTCCATGGTTTGTGATTGTTGGACGGCACCCGAAGGATTCGGTTAGCCATGGCTTGTGTAAGCAAAGGTTGGGGGAGTGTCATCATCATAATAAAACTAAAATAAAAAGGCACTCCTTCATGGTATGTGATTGTTGGCAGTGCACCCGAGGATTCGGTTAGCCATGGTTTGTGTAAGAAAGGTTGGAAGGAGTGCCACATAAACATGCAAATAATTCATGGGAGCCGCTCTTGAAAGTCCGGTTGGCAAGGTAGTTGGTGTACCCATTACCATTCGTTGACAACAACAAACACTTCTCAAAATAATTTTACTCCTGCTTTACAAATGAAAAGCTCTAGCGCATGTTAATCCCTCGCTTCCCTCTCGCGAAGGGTCAATCTTTTACTTTTATGTTGTGTCTCCATTATTTCTTTGAGCACTTTCTTGAGAGCACAACTCGTCATTCTTAGTATAATATGCTTGTCTCAAAATATGATTGATTGTGGTATAACTTTGATGCTTTTATCTTTGACAATCACTACTTCTAGTCTTTCTATGAACTCCGGAGGTGCCCGGGCATTTATGTTTTGCCGATCAAATACGAGCAAGCGAGATACCACTTTATCATACTCTCTTATGAACATTGCAATCCTGCTTATATACATGATTCATGATGCTTATTATTAATTGTTGGTACCTCTTCATGATTGACATAGCTGTTAGATGATCTTATTTGCATATACCTTATTATGAACTGCTCAAGTATTAGCCATATCATGAGAATATATACATCATATGAGCAAATGTGTTCGTAAAAGTTCTTTTATCGCTCAGTTGTTAACTGAATTTCTTGAGGACAAGCAATAAGCTAAGCTTGGGGGGAGTTGATACGTCCAAAACGTATCTACTTTCCCGAACACTTTTGCTATTGTTTTGCCTCTAATTTGTGTATTTTGGATGCAACTAACACGGACTAACGCCGTTTTCAGCATAACCGTTCGGTGTCTCGTTTTTGTGCAGAAATCCAACTTTCGGGAAAAACCTCGGGATTTTGACGAAAGGGCCTATTTTCCCGAATATCGACGGAGCCGTAAGGACAATTGAAGTGGAGGCCCGAGGGCCCCACACCACATGGCGGCGCGGCCCGTGGGGGCCCGCGCGGCCATGTGGTGTGGCCCCTCGGCCGGCCTCCGACGCCCCCTTCGGACTACTTATTCGCCTCGACCTAAAAACGCACGGGGAGAAGTCGAAGTCGCCGTAAACCCTCCGAACGCCGCCACATCGCGAAACTCCGTCGCGGGAGCCGAAGTCTCCGTTCCGGCACTCCGCCGGACGGGGAATTGGAGGAGATCATCACCGCCATCACCGCCAACGCCTCTCCATCAACCAGCAATGTTTCCCCCATCCATGTGTGAGTAATTCCCCGCTGTAGGCCGAAGGGGATGGTAGGGATTGGATGAGATTGGTCATGTAATAGCATAAGATTGTTAGGGCATAGTGCCTAGTGTCCGTAGATGGTACTTTTATGATATTGTTGCAACTTGTTATGCTTAATGCTTGTCACTAGGGCCCGAGTGCCATGATCTCAGATCTGAACATGTTATTATTTCATCATGATATTCGTTGTTTATGATCTTACCCGCAAGTTGTATACACATGTCGCTGTCCGGAACCAATGGCCCCGAAGTGACGAAATCGGGACAACCGGAGGGGATGGTAGCGATGTGAGGATCACATGTGTTCACGGAGTGTTAATGCTTTGCTCCGGTACTCTATTAAAAGGAGTACCTTAATATCCAAGTAGTTTCCCTTGAGGCCCTGGCCGCCACCGGCTGGTAGGACAAAAGATGTTGTGCAAGTTTCTCATTGCGAGCACGTACGACTAAAATTGGAACACATGCCTATTGATTGATTAGTACTTGGATACCGTTTTATTATTATCCGCAAATGCCTCGCTATGATTGTTACATGAGTTTCTCTCATCCATGCAACGCCCGTCATCCGTCCCCGTGCCTACGTATTTTAATCCTCGTCGTTTACTAAAATCACTACTGCTGTCTTTGTTACTCGCTCGTCGTTATTTCACTATCGCTATCGCTATAAAACTGTTACTACTCGATAAACTCTTGCGAGCAAGTCCGTTTCCAGTGCAGCTGAATTGACAACTCCGCTGTTAAGGCTTTCAAGTATTCTTTGTCTCCCCTTGTGTCGAATCAATAAATTGGGTAATACTTCCCTCGAAGACTGTTGCGATCCCCTATACTTGTGGGTCATCACTTCACCGCTGAAGCGACGAGCGTGCGAACGTAGTCGATGTCAATCTCCTCGTTACATTTCTTCAAGATCTCTGCAACTTTCGTCATATTGTCCTTTGGGGTTGCGAACGGCTGCTGCTCCGTTGGAGTTGCGAAGGTGATCCTGCGGGGAGCTATCAACTCACGCCGGACCTTTTCTACCTCCTGATGAGCTTCAACGATCTTGTCCTCCCAATGCTTTCGGAGTTCCTTGACCTTTGCCAGTCCTTCGTCCACCTCCTGCTCACGCTGGATGAAGTCTTCCACAAAGACTGCGGCGTGCTTCTTTTCCTCCAGCATGCCGGCTGCGGTGTCCTTAAACTTTTTGGCTGTGGCCAGCAGCTCCACTCTTTTAGCTTCTAATGCTTCTATGTCTTCGGGAGTGATGGGTTTGTTAAGAATATCCGAGCGATAAACCGCATCCATGCCTGCTTGTGCGACCATCTCTTCAGGCGACAGGAGGTCCTCCGAGGAAGAGTCCCTGCGGGGTCGCTCCCGCGACATTGGAGATCCCTGATGGGATGGCTGGGGGTCGGATTGGGTGCCTGCCTCTTCGATCCGTGTTCTCCCGGCCGCCGCTACGCTGCAAGTACACGCTTTGGCCGGGCGGAATCAACTTCGGGCCGATCACCGTATCCATATTCCTTCACCTTGCGATCGAACTCCTCGGTTGTCCATGGATTGGGTGTCTCCGGAAATTGGGCTTAGATTTCCCAAAATCGACTCTTCGCCGGAGTTCCGCTTTCTCCGACAGCCTCTTGCCGATCCGGAGCAGCGTTGTTTTCCGGGGCCTCGACCCGCTCGGGACCAGCTCCGGCTTCTTGAGGGGCGCTTCCGGCGGTATGGGCCAAGAAGTGCACGAAGTGACACCTTTGCTTTTCTAACACCCGGGAGACCCGGGCGGATCCGCATTGGTCTTCCACCGTTATTTCCTCGCTCGAGGGCGGATTAGGTGGGTTTTGATTTTTTCAGATCTAAGACGGAATCTTCGCTAGGGAGTTCCTGCGTCTCAGATCGGATCCTCGCGACTGCGTCCTGCTCGGCGGCGGTCGCGTCAGCGCTACTTATTATCTGCAAATGCCCTGCTATGATTGTTACATGAGTTTCCCCGATTTCCGGCGTAAAGGACACGCCCCACAGCGATGGTGTCGTCGTAGCTTCCCATGGCGGAACCCTCCCGGTTCCGGCCTCCAGACGCCGCAGGCCCCACGGTGGGCGCCAACTGTCGTTGCCTATCGACGGTACCTCGGAGGAGGGATCCTCACGAGGGGAGAAGAAGTAGGGGCCATAGGGCGGAGTGCACACGGGACGGTGGTACGCGAGTTACCCGGCCTTCGGAACACCCGCACGATGACGGGGCCTACCGCTGCTTGTCCGGAATTATCTGGGCGCTTTCGCGTTGTTACAATGAGTTGTGGTTGTGCCTCTAGGGTTCCCGGGATCCGGCTTATAAAGGCGCACGGATCTAGGGTTTACATGGAGAGTCCTAGCCGGATTACAGATAGCCTAACTACGGTTCAATGTCTTGCCGTGTACACCACGGATCCGCCTTCCATATACGTCGTCATCGGATCCGGGTTCCTCATGGGCCTCCACGGATCCGGGTTCCTCCTAATGTCGGTACGGATCCGGCCTACCGATCCTCGGGCCGGACTTCTTCCTTCATGATCAACAGCAACTGGGCCGCCCGATGGACCACATGCCTCATCACCATCTGTGGGCCACCCGGGCTTGCCGGATCTAGGCACTGTCGATGGTACACCCATGAAGTATACCCACAGCATACGGGGAAAAAAGTTTTGGTCTGCCGAGGAGTGCTTGATCTGACGGCAATATTTGACGGCAATGTCTGAACGAGTACTTATTATGGCCTTGCGATATGGATCTTCCCCACGGATTCAGGGCAATCTTATCGATGTAGTCAACCAGCTCTGTGCAGCCTCCGGAATACTACTACTACTCGTGCAGTGCAATAATTCTCGATTTGCTCAGACAAGTGACAGCCACGGGCACATTAGTACGCCCTTTCCCACTTTATTCAGCGGGCGTAAACATATAGAGGGATTTCATGCATGTGCTCATTTTCTCTAGTTACATAATATATCAGCTAGCTTACACGATTGATCGCGATCGGGGCTGGTCGCTTTTGATGTTACAGAGGTCCCGGGGGTGCAGCATGGATTTCCGATAACGGTGTGCGTCGTTGCTGCTCTGACGCGGGTTGGACGCCGTCCTGCTTCTCGTGGAAGTTGCAGTTCAGGCTGCTGGATGCCTTGATCGCATGGCCGGAGCCGTCCTGGTCGGGCGCCTCCGAGGATGGCCGTACGTCGTCCTGTTTCCCGTGGAAAGGGTGCTTCTCGGTCGCGGCGTCATCCTTGTCCGGCTCGGATGATGTGAACATCGGGCCTGACGCGGCGGACACGCTGCCGCCGGCGCCGGCGCGGAGAGGCCTCGGCACGGGATTGGTCTTGCAGCCGTCGTAGCACGCGCCGAAGCAAGTCTCCACGGCCTTGCAATCTGCAACAGAAATTATTGCCCGCTCATACGTACGTTCGTGGTTGCACATTACAGATTGAGTCCAACTCCCGAGTTTGGCGCGCATGGATTACCTGGGGCTAGACGGTTGCAGGAAGACCTGGCGCAGGAGAGCTGGCATCCCATGTCGCTGCCGGCGGCGGTGGCCGCCAAGGGTCGCTGGGGCGCGCCTGGGTCGCAGGTCTTGTCGCAGGCGTAGTTGCAGTAGTCGGTCATGGATTTGTCCTTGGCGATGCAGTTCTTGAAGCAGTAGGCGAAGCAGTCGGCGCGCGCCACGCCGGCGAGTAGGAGGAACGGCGCCAAGGCCGCTGCCATCACCACCACGAGGCTAAGCGCACCCCTTCGTCCGGCCGCCATTGCTACGCTCCGGAGTAGCTTGGGATCGCTCGGAACACCCGATGGATCAAACGCGCGCTCGGGCGGTGATCTTATAGCGAGATTCGTCACGCCGGACGCATGAGCGGCTGCATGCGCGCCGCGGCGAAGGAGTGCGTGTGCGTGCAAGAAAGCGAGTTCTTCTGCTTGTCTGCGTGATGGATCGGGCGGGAGAGATCGACGCGTGTAAGTAGGGTGATGTCGCATTGGCTGTGCGGTTGCTGTCTCTGGCTGTTGCCGTTGCTTGGATTCAGGCAGGATAGGCGCCGGCAGCGGTTGTGCAGTGCAGGGGAGGAATGTGTGGGCGCTGCCGTTCAAATCAAGTGTGTGTAACGTTAGGATTCCAGCAAGTCCGTTGAGTTTTCGAATCTCTCAGGAAAGCAACAAAAAAAAAAAAAGACCCATGAGCACTAGCACCAAAGGCGTATTCTTATAAAATTATAGAAGAAGCCAAATGAGCTTTGGAATGGAGGTAGAGTATATTTTTGTATTGTATTACAGAAAATTATATTATGTCAAGTTTAACTAAATTTTTACCAAAAATCGTTAACATGCAAAATATAAAATCAATATCATTAAATAGATAATAAAATATATTTTATATGGTATCTACATATTTTTTGATAGATTCTTCTAAATATTTAGTTAAACTTTAGTTGGTTTGACTTTTCAAAAAATATAAACCTTCTTAAAAAAGTTAAATCAAATAAAGTTTGACCAATTTTTTTTGAAAAATATATTTATTTTGTAGATACCATAGAAAAAATATATACTTGACTATTTACTTTGCAATGTGATGATGAACTTTATCTATTTATAATATTTTAAAAACTATATATTGTATTGTATTACATAAAATATACATGTATAAATATGATGTATTCAGCAAAAAAGTTCAAACGCGTGGCGCACATATTAAAAAAGCATAATGGCCCATAAGGACTGACGCGCAGCCGCTATTAGAAAATAACCTGTGGTACAGAAATATGGTGCACCACTATCATACCCATGGCGCACCAGGCTTGTGCACCATGGGTAAAAACTACTATTGGTGTGATAGTAGAAGCGCACGGCCATGCGCCACGAGAGCAGCTAAACCTGGTGTGCCACGAGTAAGCCTTTTTCTAGTAGTGTACTTTATTTGAAAATCCACTTGTATATCGGGTACCCCACCCCGCCTGCCACCGGTGAGAGCGACCGGAGGGGGGAACCAACCTGTGGAGAAGATGGAGGTGGAGGCGGAGATGGAGATGGTGCTAAGTTTCGTAGGAGGCGGCGATAGATTTATTTTCGGTACCCTATCTAACAGATATACCAGGAGAGCATGCATTCAAGACAAGGTGGGGGGAACCGGTACGTGAGGCCTAGGGGAGAGGCGGTCTGGAGACTTCCGTAATACCCATCTAGGGTTTTGTCCCTCTCGTCGGTGCCACTGCCAGTCCGTTCCACCTCCGATGGCTTTGGGGCCTTGGAGGTGTGGCGTACCATGGCCCCTCACCGGCGTGAGGGTTTCCATTTTTATGTATAGGTTGTTGTTCAGTGTCTTCTTCGAGATGGTGAGGCGGCGGCTGCATCCTTAAGTTAGAATAAAATCTTTCCCACCCTATCATCGCTCCGGGGGTGCGTCTAGCGCTAGCAGAGGGCACATGGAGTGGTGTGTTCAACGAATCTCCTGGGATTCCGTCGGTTTTCGTGTTTGTTAGTGTGGTTTCAGGTCAATCTCTTCCGATCTATGGTCGTTATCATAGGTGTTGGTCCATTGGAGGCTTATCACGACTACTTCCCATATATATACTATAACAAGCTCTACTATGACAAGCTTTGTCTAGCTCTGTGATGGATGAGCCCCACCCACTCGCATTAATGTATGTCGGACTCGCTAGGTGATCCAATGAACTTTTGTAGTTTCTATTACTGAGGCTATTATGGGAACAAATTTGACGTGGAAACCGTTTCACCCTCCTCACGTCGCTCCCTCCTGGGGACCGAGGGGGAGAAATCCTAGCCCCACACCACCGTTGCTCCCCTCCCAGCTGCCCTCCTCGTCGTCTCCCCAGAGACGCCGCTGAGCTAAGCTCGCGTCGCCAGTGAAGGGGCGGTGGGGATCCGAGCTCTCGGCCCCCGCGCGGTGTAGGTGGAGGATCTCAGCGCCGGGATCGTCCTGACCGATGAGGCGGCGTTATGGACTCCTCTTGCTCAGACGGCTGGTGGCCTGAGGTAAGGGAGGCTTCTCCGGGTTTCTTCTTCGGTGGGAGCTCGTGAAGCTAGGGCAGTGGCCCTAAGCTGGTGGGCGGCGTCGACTCTCTGGCAGGGTGGCACTCGCGTGGATGCTGGATGTCGTGCTCGGCTGCGTGGGCAGCGGCTCGGTGGTAGGTGGTGGTCTAGCGTGTTGATCTCTTCAGCGTCGCGCGCGCTAGATCTGAAGGACATCCTTCTTCCTGCCGGATTTGTGGTCACACTTGGTCACCGGAGCTTGGCTGGGTGAGTCATGATGGTGGTGACGCATGCAGCCATCACTCCCTCGCTGGAGGCGTCATCGAGGTTTTTCCCCTTCATCCTACCAATCCCTTCTGCCCCGGTGAAAACCCAATTCCCCTCGGAATTGGTGGCGTCTACGCCTCCGACGTGTTGTCCTTCTTGACGGCACCATTTTGGATAAATGGGGCAGTGTTGTGATGGTCCATCTCGATTGGAGGCAGTGGCGGGTTTCCTCTATAGCATTTTTCTTCGGTTCTCCGGCGAAGGCGCCTTTTCTTAGAGCTGATGTTCCTTCGTGGCACCTTCAGCTTGCGTTAGGTTGGGCGATTTATCATGTACGGTGGTGGAGTTGGTCTCTGGTGTTCTTGGTGGCCAGTCACAGCCTCTACTCTTTGGTCTAAATGTCCCTGTCTTCGGTTTGAGCTCTAGGGTGAGCGACTCCGGCCGACGGTACGGCGCCCTTCGATCCAGGGCGAGGGAGCAGGGGCTTCCTTCGGCTTCGGAAACGGACCATGGCCTTTGGCCGTTTAATGCACACGCGGGATGGTTTCTCCTCGACGACGAACCCCTCCGAGAGTCAACTGTCGTCGCTTCAAGGATAGGGCTTTGCCTTGGTGGCTGAGGACTCCGACGAACAAGCTATGTGTCATGTTTTTGGTGTGTGCTTGCGTGTGTTGGTGTCTTGTAAGCTGTTCTCTCAGCATCCAGTAAAACTATGCCGTTCATGGCTTTATTAATTAAAGAAATTACTGAGACTATTTTACTACTATTGATGATTAAATCGGTGGAATTTTGAAAAGAAAAGGATATACTGGGAGAGCACGAAGGAACGCCGACAGTATAATGGTAGGTGAGATTTGAGAGTTCACCGTCTATTTCATTTCATACCGAGCACACTTTCGTCTAGTGATTAGGGAGTATTTATCAGTAGCATGCAACTCGCGCGCGCACACACACAGCCGATTTCGTTCGGCCTATGGCCAACAGCACCACCGTGCTACTCCTTGTCACCTATCTGAACTGTCGTAGGCATAGGTTCAGTAGAGGTGGCGTCCTGCTTCTCGTGGAAAGGGTGTTCCTCGGTTGCGGCGTCATCCTTGTTCGGCTCGGATGACGGGAAGATCGTCGGGCCTGACGCGGCGGACACGGTGCTGCCGGCACCGGCGCGGAGAGGCCTCGGCAGGGGCTTGGTCTTGCAGCCGTCGTAGCACGCGCCGAAGCAGGTTTCCACGGCCTTGGAATCTGCAACGAAAAATTACCACCACATCACATTTCAAATCCAATCCTATTCCCAAGTTGGTGCGCATGGATTACCTGTACCCAGATGGTTGCAAGCAGTCCTGGCGCAGGAGAGCTGGCATCCCATGTCGCTGCCGGCAGCGACAGCAGCCGCCGAGGGTTGCGGTTGCGGGGGGTCGCAGGTCTGGGCGCAGATGAAGTTGCAGTAGTCTTTCATGGACTGGTCGTTGGCGATGCAGTTCTTGAAGCAGTAGTCGAAGCAGTCAGCGCGCGCCACGCCGGCGAGGAGGAGGAGGAGCGGCGCCACGGCCGCTACCATCAGCACCACAACGCTAGCACTACTACACGGTAGGGATTTAGGGGCACTTTGCCCTGGGGCACTTTTCAAAGTGCCCCTAAATACCCCCTTTTAGAGGCACTTTTGCCAAAATGCCTCTAATGCCCTACCTATTGGGGCAGTTTTGAGAAGTGCCCCAATAGGTGATACCTATTGGGGCAGTTTTGAGAAGTGCCCCAATTGGTATACATCTATTGGGGCAGTTTTGAGAAGTGCCCCAATTGGTATACACCTATTGGGGCAGTTTGGACAAGTGCCCCAATAGGTATACACCTATTGGGGCAGTTTGGAGAAGTGCCCCAATTGGTATACACCTATTGGGGCAGTTTGGACAAGTGCCCCAATAGGTATACACCTATTGGGGCAGTTTGGAGAAGTGCCCCTATAGGTGTACACCTATTGGGGCAGTTTCGAGAAGTGCCCATGTAGGTGTACACCTATTGGGGCAGTTTCGAGAACTGTAGATGTACACTTATTGAGCAGTTTGGAGAAGTGCCCATGTAGGTGTACACCTATTGGAACAGTTTGCAGGAGTGCCTCAATAATACACCTACAGAGCCCATTCGAAGAAGTGCTTCAATATGTAGCAATCTACTGAAGCACTTTGACAAGAGTCCTAATTGGTGCCCGAGGTTCAAGTTAAATTGAAGTTCAATTTAAATTGTGTCTACTGAAACAATAATAGTGTTCAGTTATAAATAATATGATTGCCTACTAAACAATAACAATAGAATGATTGCCTACTAAACAACATGGCACAAGTAACAAAATTCTCAAAAATTGGAAGGCTTGTATTTTTAAAATCCATTCTGCATAAAAAGAAGTTTACCTTTCTAAGAAGGTCCAAAATATCAAGGAAAGCACAGCCAAAAAAAACACCAGGGGATGTACATAGAACTAGGTATATAGGCGAGCTTCGCCTCGCTGTCTGCATCCTGGCTTCATATGGTTAGCGACATAGTAGATTTACTTGTGTTTCCTTATTCTTCTTCTTATAATAATAATACACTAATAAGAAGGAACTTCTAGCTATCATTCTTTTGATTGCAAGTTCCCACGAAATCTCCATAAAAGGTTACGTCACGTAAATTCGTAAATCCGTATCATCTAGTTTTGTCACCACAAAGAACACTGTAGCAGAAAACACAACTCCATTTCGTACATGTTATAGTCAAGGAGGAGCATATTTTATCCATATTTGTACCATATATATAGCTTCAACATAACAGGTTCAACCTGCAGACACTGGTGTGAATAGGGTAGACAACATCATGACCTCAATTTCACCTCTTAGTCCGCAACAAATAAAAAGTTTGTCGCTGTTGATACATTTATTCATAGGCTGGCCTAAAAAAAAGGCAAATAGGATACAATCAAAATGGATGTAGTCCAGCAACCATAATGTCTCGGCATGAAACATATGGTCGACCTCTTTGTGCATTGTCAAACAAATTTTCTTCAATGCCGGCAACCAACAACCATCTACGAAATGTGAGGCAACAATAAATCAACGCCCGAGGCACTGCATTCTTTGGAAAATTGGTTAGATGGCATCAACTATATCCCCGGCCTTCTCACTGCCCGTAGATTCTATGGAGAGTCTTCCTCAATTGAACATTATAAGTCACTGGGTTGAAAGGGCTCAACTAATAACCGTTTCCATACAAACCAGAATAGCAGGTGGAGTGTCTGATCCTGAAAGAAGAGCTGCATCAATCCCAGGTGACTCGACCCCCTTGTCGCCACTTCCTTGCCTGGCTTTAGCAAACAATAGGTGAGTATTACACAATGCAAACAGAAAAGCATGTAATAACCCTGAACCATGTTTTGCCGGCATATGATCCAGATGATGCAAAGGCAAAAATAATGTAGCCTTATTGGTAAAACCGAAGGACTTGGAAAGGGACGTCTTTTCTAAGAATTACTACTATGAAATGGTGACACCCATGAACTAATTCCTCCAAACCAAAATAGAGATTTCTGTAGGCTCGATAGACAGCACATATGGGTTTCAGTCACCGGAACATTAACACTTTTACTGATTTCAGTCTTGGCCTACTCCCTCTGTACCGATTTATAAGACGTTTTACCACACTGTACCGTCTTATAATTCTGTACAGAGGTAATATATCACAAAATAAAACCACCTCAACAACAAAGCTTTCTCCTGCTGCAATATAATAATTATCTGAAGTAAACTAAAAATCCTATTAACTAGGCTCGTGGTTTAGTTTGAGCATGCTCCTTGGAATACCTCTAAACAGTATCTTCTAGAATTAACTTCCAAGTACAACCATCACATGAAAGAAAACACCAGTTCTGGTTGCGCTGCAAGTCATCAATCTTAGTTTTGCATACGAGCAGTTTACACTGTGAAACACAATGCAATGTCCTATTTAAAGGTAAACCGTCGAGTAAACAACAAATACTTACCAATCCTATATGTAGATTCATAACACGCAACTCTTATATAGTGGTCATCTCAACTCCATTTGATTTCTCACAGATAAGCTCAAAAAGGCACAAATATCCATGTGGCCTATACACCACATCATCGCTATATTAAATAGGTAAAGAACATACACATAGGAGAACATATCTAGTGATACCACACCTTATTTGATACCATGATACCACTCTTTAAAAATTAAATTGTAAATGTCAAAAAAATTGGAACTAAAATTTTGTGTGTTCACAAGATGTGTGTTTACATACCTTGTAACTTTCATAAACAAATTCGAATTATCCTTAGAGAAACAAAAAAGAGAAATCCAGCATGAATAGTGTCACATAAAGACAAAAACACAAAATGCCACTATTCACACAACATTTGTCTTTTTTCTTTCTCTTTGTGTATTTTAAATTTGGATCTGAAAATTTTAGACAATGTAAACACACATCTTGTGAACAGCCACAAATTTATTGTAAATTTTTTTGTCACTTAAAAATTTAAATTTTGTAAAGTGATATCATGGTATCATGTGAGGTGTGGTATCACTAGATATTTTCCCATACACATAGATCACCATATGGCATGCCAAGCTGCAGATTACCTTTCACGCAAAGCAATCTCCAAAAATATTTGTATGCGACTCCAGACCGGTAGCTTGCTGAGAGACTTAGAACCGCTTGGGCGACCTTAAACATCAATTGGTGACAACAGACCATATAGATTCCAATATACCAATAGCATCTGCACAGAAACGGAAGAGTGGACATTCAGGTAAAAACACTGCATAGAAGGAGGCATAAAACTTGCGAAGTTTCAGGCATTTTTCTGTATTTACCGGAAAGGTAAGTCCTGGCATTAACGTTACCAAGTATACTTTGGTGAGTTAATCATGCAAGCATAGCGAGGCAAACTCTGACGTACATGATTGATCATGGTAATGGTTGTCCACTTCGTAAGCCAATGCACAAACATATGGTCGAAGACACGGAACAGAACTCTTTCGGGCTTAATCTCCAAAATCCTAAGGAGTAATTGTGTACTTCTAAAATCTCCACATTAAATATCTCCAGTTGTCCTTTAGATATGTTTTTTTGCATGGACAAATCCTAATATTAAGAAATTCATTGGAAGGCATGAGAAAGTGCGACAGGTCTGACACCCCAAGAAAAATTAAAAGAATGGCACTTGCACAAGCACACAAAAGAAGCAAATTTATAACTGGGATCCTGAGGTGGAACCGTGGAAGCAACAAACTGAGATCTTCTACCTTTTCAACGGATGTTCATTAAATATACCCAATCCAAAAGAACAGCAAGTCTCGGGATTTATAGTATGAACTGTCGATCTCCAACCTTTTCAGCTCGTCTTCATTACATTCAGTCAATCGAAAAAGAACAGTTAGGTTTCGGGATTTATGTTGTAGTAAAAGAATAGATGATCTGTCAATGGACTATGCATATGTCTGGCAGGGAGCACAACTCTCCTCTTCATGCATGTTTCAAGGTCTCTAATGAGCCAGGATCTAAACAACACCATACTATGTTTTATAGAATAGCAAGTACATATTTGCATCAAGAGGAACAAAAGTTAGAATGAGAGACACAAACAAACATATTTGAAATGGGACACCCAGATCATGCATAACTTACATTTGGAAACATCAATTAGAACACTCTGCCAACAGTACATTTTAACTGTATAAAGACTGCACACTTGATTAACTTGAAAATATTATTGTTTCACCTCTGACCTGTTAAGAAACTCAAATAAAAATTGTGGGCATAATCTGAACCATGAGACTCCAACAACGAAGACCACTAAGGTATTTCATAGATAATCAGATTATTTCAATTTTATGATTTTCATATGCTTCTTGATAGAGGATTGAGCCGAGAAGGTCAATTTTTCTTTTGCATTATACTCAGTACTCACATATGTAATATTCTTCTAAATAAATTTAGAATTTAGAATTTTATCTCAGTCATCTGCAAACAATTCTCTGAGCACCAACTTGGATCAAAGCATGGTACTTGATGGGGGTGAGAGACGGCACATTCCTAAGTCACTATGGATGGAGTGGGCTCCGAAATTTGTACATGTCCTGGTGACAGGTGATTTAGCCGAGCATGTGTCGTAATGGAATTGCTACAGTTCCATTTTTTCTGATAATAGCATAGCATAGGATGTGCCAAGAGTACCAATACGGCTGCAATTATTCTGATACCTGTTCTTCTAAACATTTAGATTTAAATTATTCTGATCATCTCAACTTTCTAATATCTGAAGCAATACATATGGTCACCAAGATAAAACCGCCAGGAAGCTTAGAATTTTGAAATAGAGCATCTGTCGCTGGAATGTACATACCTGCTCAGAACATTCTGTATTTCTTCTTGATCATGCTCGATGGTCCTGAGACATTGAATAAGTGTCATGCATACCCATTGTGGCATGGCTTCCGTACGACAACGAACATGGTTTGCCCCCATGGATTCTGCATCTGGCGGCCATGACAGCGGACCTAGATAAGGAGGGTGTCAGAACACTGCCATGAGATGCAACCGTTGACATTTCCATCACCTCATACCCATCATTTGCGGACGAGCGGTATATGAAACATATAAAAGTAGGGCGAGGTAAAGATTATACAAAGAAATAATGAACACTACATAAAGTTTAAAGCTGCCATTTATTTCCTTCTAACCTTTCTATCGACAAGGAAATTCACTTTTAACTGAATCATTCAGCCTGTTCTCTCCTCACAGTAAGAATGATATGCTACACTATAAGGATGAACATGTTGCAGTAAGAATGATATGCTACATTATCAAAGCAGATGGCAGGTTTCCGCCAGACCTACCGCTTGCACTCCCTCATCTTCCCAGTGAGCTCCTGCAGCTGCTTGGACTGCCTGTTAGAGTCCTTGATCTTGTCAATCTTCTGGAACCCATTCCTGCAGCAAACAAAAAAAAATCCCCCGTAAGAATCAGTCAACCAGAAAGGAAGCAACCAGGCATAGTTTGAGCACGAGTTGGCTAAATCTGATGCCAGCAGGAAGTCCGCAGTCGAGCAGTTAACTTTTGCTAGCACAACTACAGGATGAAATTGAGACCAAATTTTTTGAAGGAACAACAGCATAAGGGGAAAATGTTCAACCAAGTTCTTGACTACTCCTTGTGCCAACACCTAAGCGACGACATAATCCCGACCCTCAAGAGACGAACAAAGAACAAGTTAACAGGACTATTTACCATAGCAATGGCTAGCCCCGGAGCACTGGCTACCTCCTGGGACAGCGACGTCTCTCTCGTCGCCGAGGCCCTGCGTGGAACAGGGCGTAGCCTGGCATTTCTTGATCATTTATTTGAGGCGCTCCAGCCCCAGAGCAGGAAGATCTTCCTCCATGCCAGTCATATGCTTCTGGTACTCCTTGGCGAACTTCATGATTAGATCCCAAGACAAAAATACAACGAGATCATGATTAATTGGCATGGTAAGTCTTCGAAGGAGAAGAGATTTGTTGCAAATAAAGTTGATTTTTCAGCGAGATGAACCAAAACTGATGCAATAGCTCAGGTTAACAACAACTCAGACAAAGGGACTGATAATAGCTTCAAGGTGCAAAATAAGATTCGATGCGACATCCAATATGCTTATGTTCCTTAAACTAGGTGGACAAAACTCCTGCCAGAGGTTCTAAATTATCAAGAATTTCACAAAATACAGAATCCAGAGGTCTATGTTCATTAAACCCAACCAAGAGGTTACAAATTGCAGCAACGGATTTTCATAGAGCAATGGCTGCTCACATAAATAGGGAATTCGTTGAGCCCTTATCTACCTTTAGTAATCACCTCATGACTGATAGTTCCACATAAATAGGGAACTTGTGCAAGCTCATTAATTGATTCTCTAGTGAATGCTTTGCTTTTCTTAAGTTTCTATGGGTGTGTAGTATCTTGTTCATTCAGTGCAGTATAACATAATGATGAGCTCTCTGAATAAGTGCATCTACATGAACATATTGAAAGCAGGTGCGGACAGAAGTGCATGGGGGTAATAAATCAACAAGATGATACCTTTATAAGGTCCAATTATTATCTATCTGAAACCTGAGGTTAAGTTCTTGATTTTTCACATATATTCTATACAAAGAAAGGAGCAAGTAATCACAGCTGACAATAAAAGTTAATATCTATAGACGGTTAACATTTTATATCACCACTGGGATGAGAAGAACCTTCCCCAATTCAGATGGTTTAGCAGGCTTTCCCAATTTCCTCCTCTCTTTTCTTCACAGAAATGTGTCTTTTCTATTCAAGTATATTACAGGGTGACTGGAGTATAGGAAGAAACAAGCATCTTTCCAGATCATTTTGTGTCTAGGAAGAAACAAACATCTTTCTCTGCAAGTATCAAACAACCTGGGTTCTATAATTGATGAAAGGGCCAGATTGCCACCGTTCCATAGCAGTACTTGCAATATGATGTGATTTAGCACTGGATAGTTCTAGAATTCAACAAATTCCCTACTCAAGTTCAGGTAAACTCAAGTTCAAAGTTCAGCTGAGTGTAGAAAGATAATGGCATGCAGCCTCATCACAATTCACCATTGCATCCGAACAGGAACCAGCAGGGGCTCTTAGCAGGTTAATTAGCAGGATTACCGGGGAGCCTTGCTGTCGGCGGTGGTGTCATGCTCGTAGTAGCCGTACCCGAGGTGGGCGCCGCACTTGCAGCACAGCAACCACCACCACCCTACGTCCGCCTCAAACACCACCACCCTCCACCGCCGCCTCGTCACGCCGGCCGCCATGTACAGCACCAGAGAGCTTAGCTTTAGGTCGTACCCGCACGCCTTGCATCTGCACAGGGAACGGAGGAGGTGAGATCGACGCACCTAGCAGAGACGGCGGCATGAATATAAAATGCAATTTCAGAACAACACATTCCTCTTTTTAGATAAAGTCATTTTGACAAGACAAGCATTTCTCGGTTTAAACATTTGACCCTTCACTTTCCTAGTGACACCCTCCATAATACATCTTTCCGACATCAACATCTTGCAACCTATACTAACATCATACAACTTAAAGTTACTGCCTCCATGGGGTATATGCAAGAAAAGGCATTTGATTGTAGAAATACCGATACATGAATAAATTATTGACCACTATCTTCAAAAACTACGAGCAAGGCCGGCAAGAGTAGAATTGTCTCAAGTTTTGTTGTATCCGATATATGAGCTTACTGATTACTTAAGTGATGTGAAATATAAAATACCAGATAAAGAAAGGTAGAGCACACTCACATAGTGATTTGTTTTCTATCCAGTTTGTTGCGAAATTCTTGCATTTGACCTTCTATCCAGTCTACAAGAATTAAGGTGCAAGACGGAGATATAGCAACAAAATGCCATTCACTCTGATATGTTGAAGGAATATATAGAGTATGACAGATATAGTAATATACAACGATATCTCTGAATCACATCACAGTAACATCTTGAACTCAAATGCATAGCATCCCAGTTTCAATAGAAGGTTCATAAACTGGGCCTAAGCTATTAATCTCTTACAAAGTATCAAGATCATAAGGATTCTCATACTCACATGTAAATAAAAAATTATCCGCCAGACCACCACTAAAAGAAAGCATTTGTAGTCGTTTAAGTAATACTCTACAGAAATCAGAATTGCGTTAGTATTTTCAAAAATGATATTCTAGGATTTTAGAAGCTACCTTACTTGATGTTGGAATACAAAATGGAAGAACATATAGAAATGAGTTAATAAACCGTAAATCAGGTATGACTGCCATGTTCACACATACATTCTCTCAAAAGGGCTATATCTGAGTTGGGAAATATACCTACAGGCTCAGTGAAAGAATACATGCGTCCATGGCCTGCAATGTACAAGGGGTAGCAAAATCTCACTTTTGTTTATCCAGCACTCATTTAATTGCTTCTAGTAATCCAGCCTTTTATGGAGAACTAATGCATGTACTCTGAGAAAAATACTAAAGTAGGTTCCTGCAGTAAACATCGAACATAGAATTGAGTGTAAATTGATGTGTAATCTAGAAGCATATTTCATATAGCTAGCCTATGTATCCAGAATAAGTAAATAAGTTATAAATAATCAATTCAATAACCTATGAGAGGGCATAGTTGGCACTTTATTTTCTCGATGGCTTCCACTTTTTAAATTTGTTTGAGGTAGCAAATAACCAGTATATTGCACCGCATTAACAAAATACTTGCATGTAAGGTTAGTGTGTACAAAGAAATGCCTGGTGGAAGCTAGATGTGCGAGAATGGTTGAAAGCAAATAGCAATGGGTTGCTACACAAGTGTAGGCGCAAAGATTTATCAAAGTTTAAATATAAAGAAGGACATGGGATGGACAGAGAATTGATATACACATATAATCAGAGTGGGCACACCATCAACATGGCTTTTGTTTTTTTGTTTTCCATGTCCATTATGGCCTGCCGTTTCAGGCAAAGAAATCTCTGTTGAAAAATGTCCGGCGCAGTTAAAATATTGCACACGAACCTGTTATAGAGCACTCAAACTGCACACAGCAAAAACTTTAGGAAATAAAACCATCCAAGTGCAGACGCGGCACAACCATGTTAATCTGAAAACAAATTCAAAATTATGAGAAAAAAGAAGTTTGTTTCCATTTAGTATAGTACTTATGCACAAATCTAGATTAACCGATCAGAAAAGGAACAGAGGGTATGGAAATTGCAGAAGCATTAGAAATTATATCAAAAACTGTAATATTCTTTGAAAAACTGTAACGCACTGACAACGAAAGCGTTGTCAACGAAACTGTAACTTATCCTTGCATTCATTTCAAGCATATAGCTAATGAAATCGTCTCTAAAACAACCCACACACGTGCATGAAAATTTTAGTCGCTACCTTAAACATTATCCTACTGGAGCACAACAGAAACAACCAATACAGAGAATTCACCATGCTCACCTCTCACTGTCTTCCTTGCTCTATAGAGCCATTGCATCAAGCACCAAAAGTGCAACCCTGCAAATGCCAATCATACACACAACATCAACACATAATTACGTCAAACTAAAGCAGCAGACGAGGAAGCTACCTTCAGCGTGGTGTTCATCACCTCAGGGCACCTACTCCAGATTTGGATAAATATATTTGATCTCCCAAATATACAAATACCTAAACAAAAAAATCCAGAGCTTAATGCACAGTGCTGCACCATACAAATAAATTACCTCTGAAGCTAAATGAAGGCAATTTACCATCAAAGAAATAAGACATCAGTTGCTGAGATATAAAGTACAAATACCTAAGTGATAATTTTCCTAGTTAACAGTGGCAATATATTTAGACATTGACATAAACTACAAATAATTGTAGCATGCAGCACAGTCAAACAATATCACATACAGGTTGTGAGCAAATAATTCTACCCCTATCACAACTCAGCAAATAATTCTACCCCTATCACAACTCAAATGGAACAGGGTAAAATCCCCTACATTCATATCACTATTGGATTCGATTTTGCGCTTACAGCACGGGGAGGTGAGCCTGAGGTGCGAAAGTAGCAGCACCACAGGGTAGCCGGAGCACTAGAGGAGCCCAGGTCGACGCAGGGTCCAGGAGGTGGTCGCAGGCGTCGGGGTAGAGGAGCAGGAGCACGGGAGGTCGTGGCGGAGGTCGTAGACGAGGCCTGGCTGCCGGAGGGAGTAGCCAGAGGCACGGGTGCACGGACGCGGCGCCGGCAATCCGAACCCCACGGATATAGTTGCCACGGGGACACGCGGAGGAGGTGGGGTGGCTTGGCGACGGTACGAATCCTGCGGAGGTGAGGAAGGCGGAACATCACCAGCGATCCGCGACGCGGGAGGCCGCCGCCGATGGCCGGTAGGGGACGGTAGAGGGCGGAGCTAGGGTTTATAGCGGTGTGCGCGCGGGAGCCGGAGGGTGCCGCGGTGGTGGGGGTTGACGGAGGAGACCGTGCCCCAGGCCGTGTAAGCAAGTGACGGCGGCGGATGTGTCCGGCATCGCTGGAGCGAGCAGGTGGCGGCGGCTGGAGGCGGCTGGCGGCGGAGCATCTCGGCGGCGAGAGGGGAATCGAAGGGACGTGAGGGGTGGTGCTATGTGCCGACCTGGTCGGCGCCGACAACGTCCCACACAACCTTGGTCGTCTGTGGGCTTGGCCCATTATCGTTGATTTTCGTTGGGTCGATTCGGCTGTTAACTGGGCCGCAGCCCATCAGGTAACCTCCTTTTCTTTTTCATTTTCTTATTTTTTTTCCTTTTCCTTTTCCTTTTCCTTTTCCTTTTCCTTTTCCTTTTTCTGTTTACAGTTTTGTTTTTAAAAACTATAAAATTTTACAGGCCTTTTCATATTTTCAAAAACAAATGTCTACAGATTTTAAAAATGTTAGATTTTCAATTCATTCACAATTTTAAAATCATCCAAAAAAATTAAATTGTTCAAAATAAAAAATTTGTTCAAATTTTGAAATTTGTTCAAATTTGAAAAACGTTCAAAATTTAAATTTGTTCAAATTTCAAAATTCGTCCAGTATTTCGAAATTCATTCAAGATTAAAATTTTGTTCCAATTTTGAAATGCATTCAAATTTCAAAATTTTTCAATATTAAAATTTTGTTCAAATTCTAAAATTCATTCAAATTTGGAAATTCATTCAAGATTCAAAATTTGTTCAAAATTTTGAAATTCGTTCAAGATTCAAAATTTGTTCAAATTTTCAAATTTTGTCAAACTTGAACATTTTTAAAATTTGAAATTTTCAAAAACTATTTTTAAACAGAAAAATAAAACAAGAGAACAAAAGAGAAAACAGAAAAAATAGAAAACGGAAAAGAAAAAGCAAAAGGAGAAAAAACATGCAAAAATCGCCTAACCGGGCCGACCCACACCACGCGTGGGGGGTGTGCGGCGCGGTGCATGTGCCGACCTGGTCGGCATATAGGAAACGCCGTGAGAGAGCGCCTACGATGAAAGAGGGGTGTCGCCGTGTCGGGCCGGGTATTGACCCAACGTGGTGGGCCTACTGGGCCTGGCCAGTTTGACCGTTCCAGTTGAACCGTTCCAATTTGGCAGGGGCCTGGATGGGGGCTGGCAGGTCCCAAATCGAAGGTAGCCCCGGCGGAATGGAGACACCAAGGCGGCTCTAAAGGGCCATCGCTTGCGGGCAGAAGAAGAAGAGGTGTCGCCCGGTCTCGACCTCCGGGCAGGCAGCACAAATCGCCGAAGGAGCGCAGTGCTTGTAGAACTCAGCCAGTCACATACCGGCCGACAAACACATTTGCCAGCAGGGTTAAAGCGAGCGAGGCCAAACTACCGGAGAAAACCCTTTCCCGTAAGTTACATTGCTATGTTAGGTGAATTTTCTCGGCAGTAGAGGTCCCCTTAGGTTTGGTCCATGGTGTAGTGCAAGTGAATGTCTACATGTAACTATGCATCCATGATTACTCAATTTTCCTTGTCTTTGTCATTTATAGTAAACATTTTTACTCATTCATCTCTGGACATCTTACTTATTTTTACAACAATACAATGCAGGTAGATCCTTAAGATAGAATATTGTACTTATACAGTATTAACATCTTGTAGGGAATACATGCTTTACAAATCCTTAATGTTTGTTTTACCTACAGAATGTACCTTGTTTTTAAAACTGCCCTTAAAAGTAATTAGGGGCATTTTGTTAACATATAGGGGCACTTTGGAGGTTGAACAAGTTCTCGTATTGTCAGATTTATTACAACTTCTTTTTCTAGTAGTTCAGGATTTTAAGTTTGAAGGATTTAAGGAGTAATGTTAGTTTTGTCAGCTCATTTGTAAGTTATTTTCTCCCTAGTTAGATTCAATTAATTGCCAACACATACAAACATGTGAACGACACACCACAAAGTTAGATTGCATGGACCACCTCGTGGCTGTCGGACGCATCTCGTGGCTGTCCGATATGGAGCCGACGGCGTGGAGGAAGCTAGTCCCGAACGGGTGAAGTTGGCCCAGGACACCACCCGTTGATCGCTGAAGCAGACCATAGCTCTCCATTATGTACCGTGCAACCGTAGTTGTACATTATACTACATACTGTAAACGGACATGTGCATGCATAAATTGTAATTTTTTTACATCATCTCCTAAATCTCTCCAATTCTATTATAGGTGATGGCCGAAATGACTTGTGTTGGCTGTGAGCAACCTTCTGAAAATTGTGGCCGTGCAGAGAGGAAAACAACAAGTTTCAATGTTATCGTCGTTCTCGGATTCCTACATGGTGTGGTAAGACATGTTGAAACTGGATAATGTGGTTTCCATTCATTGTGATACAGTAGCCAATCATATTATTTATAACTTAACACTTTTTGTGTACATACAGAATGTACCTTGCTCCTTCAGAGAGCGGTTGAACAAGTTCACAAAGAATTGGCTAGTTGCGAGGACACCCAATTTCCGCAAATATGATTTGTTCCTGAGAAAAGATAGGTTGAGGACATACATTTGTGGTCCTTACTGGAAATCTTTAATTAGGGCTTATGATATAGAAGTGGGAGATGTTGTGCATTTCGAATACAATGAAGATTCTCTTGATGGACTATCCAACTTATTCAATGTTACTGTTTACAAGAACAATATTGAGAAAGCCGTAGTTGAAGAAACTGGTATATTCTGGCTCAACTTCATGTTTTTAAATTTAGTATTGCTGAACCTATAGCCATTCCTATATGTTACTGAAATTGTATGGCACCTATTTCTGCAGTGGTTGGAGATATGCCTAGTTCCATACGGAGCATCCTGTACAGTAACCGTATTCACGGACATCAATTCGGTTCATCGAGCGGGAGATGGCTGCCATTCTTTTTGGAATCTACAAAGATGTTTACGTCACCGAACATGAATTCTATGAACTAAAAGATCAGAAGAATTTTTGGGTGCACAAGATGGATGAGGACAATCGAGAATTTGAAGCCTTGGTAAGTTTGTCTCGGTTTGGTTTGTGCTACTAGCTAATTATTCTAATGTTTTCATGCATTTGAATGCAATAATTAGATGTTGAAAAATTATTATTTGCTCTTATGTCAGTACATACCTAGTGAGGTCTGTGGATGGCTACGAGTACCCGCTTTTGGAAAAGCACATCTTTCAAGGAATGGACAACCCCTAGAAGGAGAAGAAGAAGACTTTATGGACTGCACCTACAAAATTGAATGGGACCTTGGACATGTATCCTTTTCAAATGGTTGGACAGACTTTGCTGCTGCTCACATTGGAGTTGAATCAACTGTTTTGATCAAGATATATCCAATGCAGGAGTATATAAGTCTCAACTTTGTTGAGATCATCAACTAGTGGGGGCAATGAGCTAGTTCAGATTATCAAGTAAACTTGTTCTAGTTTAATGTTCTACAGTAAACTTGTTCAAATTATCAAGTCGTTTGGATTATCACCTAGTTTAGCTTCAAATTATCAAGTAGTTTGGATTATCACCTAGTTTAGCTTTCAAGTTCTATGTGATGGTTTGTAGGAATTTAAGTGTTTGAATTATCTCGTTTCTATTACCGAGATGTTTATGTCTGTTGTTTACACATAATTTGTTGTTTTTAACTTTGTTTGAATTTGTAACTAAGCACTTGAATTTGGCGGTGGAGGCCGTGTGTGCGCTCGCTCGGGCTGATCGTGCTGCGCGGTCGTGCTTTGGTCGATAGGACTTGTCCCTTTCGGATGACCCGGAAGGCCGGAAGCCGTGGCATCCCCATCTTGTCTCTACTTTGTTTCATGAAAGCTATTGTGCCTATCGTCCACTCTGCTCTGTAGTTTGTACGATTGCAGAGTAATTGTATACACGGAAATGAGCCAACAACTGGCTGCCGGATTTTAAAATGCCGAAGAAACCGAACTTGGGTACATGAGAGTGAGCAGGAGGGGCGGCAGCCAGAACACATCTACGGTTCCGTTCTCCTCGGTGGCGACGCCGTTAGCGCTTGGGGCCTTGGGGAAGGGTGGCACACCACCACCTCACCGGCGGGGAATTTGGGGCATTTGTGAAACTGCCCCAATAGGTATATAGCAATTGGGGCACTTTTTGAAACTGCCCCAATAGGTGTATACCAATTGGGGCACTAGTCAAACTGCCCCAATAGGTGTATACCAATTGGGGCACTTCTCCAAACTGCCCCAATAGGTGTATACCAATTGGGGCACTTCTCGAAACTGCCCCAATAGGTGTATACCTATTGGGGCACTTCTCAAAACTGCCCCAATAGGTGTATACCTATTGGGGCACTTCTCAAAACTGCCCCAATAGATAGGGTATTAGAGGCATTTTGGCAAAAGTGCCTCTAAAAGGGGGTATTTAGGGGCACTTTGAAAAATGCCCCAGGGCAAAGTGCCCCTAAATCCCTACCGTGTAGTAGCATATCATTATGGATTTGGAAATCGCTCGGAACACGCGATGGCCGATCAAACGCGCGCGCGGGCTGTGGACTTATGGTGAGAGTCGGGCGTCACACCGGATGCATGAGTGGATGCATGGGTGCGTGCAAGAAAGCGAGTTCTTCTACCTGTCTCTGCGTGGTGGATCGGGCGGGAGACATTGATGCGTGCAAGTAGGGTGATGTTAAACAGGAGTGCAGTTGCTGTCTCTGGCTGTTGCCGTTGCTTGGATACAGGCAGGATGCATGGGCGCCGGCAGCGGTTGTGCAGGGGCGGAAGGTGTGAGCGCTGCGGTTTCAAATCAAGTGCGTGTAAGAGCATCTCTGACTCCGTAAAAGGGCCAAAATCAAAAAATAAGATCTGGGTTGAAAAATGGCGCCGATCAGTTAACGTAAAAGGGCTAAAACAGAATGAAAAAAAATTCAGGCCGAGACCGAAAACCCAAATCGGCCTGTATTTGTAGGGGTCGCTCGAGCGAACCGAACGCTCGATCCATATCTAGAGTGCACTGAAATTTCAGCTGACGCAACTGGTCGCTCTCTCTCTCCCCGCGCCGCCACCACACTCTGCCGCTACCGCACCGCCCGATTCGCCCGAGCCCCGCATCCCGGAGCTAGCACAGGTCGCCCCGCACCCCGCCCGTTGTTCCTCGCCCAACTCCGGGTGTCGCCCCCGCCGCCGCCGCCGCGCCGTTCGAATCGAGGATGAGCTCGGGCGACGAGTTCGTCGATGTCGATCTGTCGGATTCGTCGAGCTCAGACGATTCCGACCTCGACGAGCTGCTCCAGGACGACGAGATGGAGGCCACCATGCTCCTCCTCTCCATCAAGGAGCTGGAGGACCGCGCGAAGCTGCTGAATCGAGGCGCGGGTCGGTGATGGGCCGGAACCACATCCAGCGGAATCGCCTCCTCGGCCACGATCGCCTACAAGAAATATGTTGATTTGTGACGCTCCATTTGTGATGAATTGGTGTAAAATCGTCATAATTTATGACGATTTTACACTAAATCATCAAAAACGAACCGTCACAAATCAACACATTTCTTGTAGTCGAGCAGCTGATGGAAGACTACTTCGCCGAGGTACCTACCTATCTGCCCATCTATTCCGTAGGAGGTATCGCATGCGGCATAGTTTGTTCGTCAAAATCGTCAAGGCCTGCGAAGCCAATTCGAATTACTTCAAGCAATGTAGAAATGCCGCTGGCGTGATGGGTTTTAGCCCGTTCCAAAAAATCTCTGCTGCCATGAGGGTGATTGCGTATGGCATCCCTGCTTACACCGACGAGTATCTTCGAATTAGCGAGATACTACATCGGAGTCGGTGCGTAGGTTTGCTCGTCTGATTATCAAGTTGTTTGGGCCAACCTATCTTCGAGCTCCCAATGAGGATGACACCAAAAGATTGATGGAGATAAATGAGAAAAGAGGTTGGTCGGGCATGCTTGGTAGTCTTGATTGTATGCATTGGACATGAAAGAATTGTCCAAAGGCATGGCATGGACAATACTATGGCAACAGCAAAGATACAACCATTGTACTTGAGGCTGTTGCATCACAAGATTTGTGGATTTGGCATTGTTTTTTGGTTTGCCGGAAACACTCAATAACATCAATGTGCTGCAAAGATCCCCTTTATTTGCCAAATTAGCAAATGGGGAAGCACCCACTTGCAACTACAAGGTCATGAACAATGAGTACACAATGGGATATTACCTAGCCGATGGCATATATCTGGATTGAGCAACTTTTGTTAAGTTTGTCAAGGATCCCCAAGATAGAATAGAAGTTGAATTTGCCAAAGCTCAAGAAGCAGCTCGCAAGGACATTGAGAGAGCTTTCGGTGTTTTGCAAGCAAGGTTTGCCATTGTTCGTGGCCCAGCCCGATTTTGAGACAAAAAAACTCTTGTCAACATCATGACATGTTGTGTGATTCTTCACAACATGATCGTCGAGGATGAAAGAGAGTGGAGCTTGCCCTGCTTCTATGACAATGTTGGCACCCGAATGGAACCCCAACGCAATCCGGATCGCATTGAAGCTTTCCTTGAAACTCATCGGCAGATTGAGAATGCCAGTACCCATGCACAACTCATTTATGATCTGAAAATGCACCACTGGCAGCGACATGACCGTCGCCTTTGATCCTACCATTCCATTCATTTATGTGTCACGTGTATCATTGTTGAGACATTTATTCATTTGTCCAATTTTCCGAGAATTATTATAATTTGTTTGAGACATTTTTTATTTGTTCAATTTTCTTAAAACTGTTGTAATAATTTGGTTCAGACTATTGTTTATATGTTGTAATAATTTGGATGATTATTTGATTAATTCTGATCAATTGTTGTATGTTTTGCATATGAATTCTATGAAAAACTCTGCCTTTACGGGTTCGAAAGCCGCTGGCGCAGAACAGAGCCCGTAAACCAAAACTGTAGTTTTGGTTTACGGGCTCTGTTCTGCGCCATCCATTTTACGACCTGTAAAACACGAGTTCGGTGAACTGAACTCCGGGTTTTTAGTTCGCGTTTTTACAGGCTCTGCTAGAGGTGATCTAAGGTTAGGATTCGAACAAGTCCGTTGAGTTTTCGAAAGATCTCTCAGGAAAGCAAAGATGAAGCCTCAAAGGAACTTTTGGCCCTTTAATTTGATGCGAGATGGACTTCTATGTCTTGAGTGTTTCAGTTTAGCGGTGCGATTTACTACACCGAAGCTAGGGATGAAATCGGATTTGGTCGGATACGGACGGTATTTTGTTACATTTCCATCATGATTCTGAAGCCGGACTGGTTGTGGGCGGATGCACATTCAAATACTACCATATTATTATGTCGGATTCTGAAATGTGTCTAGATACATCCATATTATAGTCAATTAATATGAACAGGAGGGAGTACCAAGAAATACCTGATTAAGCCCAACTGATGTATACAACACTATTGCCCTTTGTACAACTACATCTTACAATATAGACATGTACAAAGAAATATGAAAAAACTATGTGGGTATGTACAGACCGGATAATAAACATGTTCTAACCTAAAGTTATATACGTCAATAATAACAATTCTTTCTTTGACATCTTTACCGTGGGAAAACCCCTACTAATAATGATAAATATTAATAATTGTACATATTAAACACACATAAAATTCTCAAGGATAGTGAAAAAATCGTAAATAAACACTAGCTCGTTTGGCACCCAAATGAAATGAAAGGACATTGGTGATATCATTTCATTTGGCAAATCCACATAAATGATTGGGTACCAAAAGGAATTAAGGCTATGCATGAGATAAAAACCATGTAATTCTCAAATGAATTCCAGGCAGCCAAACAACTTAATTCTTGGAATCACAAATAAATTCCTTGATTCCAGCCTCAAATGATGGAAGTCAAAGGAACTCTAACAAGCATTTGTTCCATCTCATAAACAAATAGGACATTTGTTGAAATATTGGGCCCACTTTTAGTGGCCCAAATTAGATTTCAGTTTTTCCTATAAATCTCAAAGCCCACATAGTGGCAGCCTTGTGAGTTTGAGCCCAAGTTGGTGGCAGCTCACTAGGGAGTGGCAAGAGGTGGGAAGTTTAGTCCCACATGGAAAGTTGGGAGGAAGTTAGACCACCTTATAAGGTGGGTTGTTCCACCACTAGTAAGTGAGTGAGAATAGGAGTGCTACACGCGCGCTCCTCCTCCTCCTCGCTAGTCTCGACACGACACGTCACGTCACGTCACGACGCGCGCCGCGCTCGTGGTGAGTGGATTGAGCCTCGAGCCGAGACTTTCCTTACTTTTTGCAGCTCAGGAAAACGAACAGAGTCCTAGACGGACGCGTCGCGATTAGTCGGTTCGGGTCGCTCCCGGATCGTGGGCTATCCGTAACCGACTCGAAACGTTCGTGCGACGTGGGCGTGGCCCACGTTGCCTAGGGTTTCCCGAGCCTATATAATCTCCTGCCCGGCTACCGCAGAAACACATCCAATACACGAGTTAGGGTTTCCACCTCTCTCTGCTTGAGCCGCCATCATAGCCTACTCCATCCCGCGAGCCGACGTGCATCGACGAACGGGAGAGCAGGTCTCCGGAACCGCTCGTCCTTGCGATCTTGTACGGGAGAGGGCGAATTAGGTTTTTGGGAAGCGCTGCGCGCGGCTCGCTCAAGCTCTTCATCACGGGTCGCCTTCCGTCCAAGTCGGGCGGTGCTGCCTACCGTCGTCTTCAACGCCGTCTACTTCGACCCGTCGTCAACAACGTTGTCATCAACAACGTTACTGCTGCGACATCGTCTGCTACACCTCCACAGCTACCACCACCAAGATCGGTACGTGCGACATATCTCGATCTGTTTAGCGATGGATGCTTTACCGTTTGCGCTCGTTGCTACTCATGTTGATTAATGCATCTAGTATGTTTGAGTTTCACATGTTAGTAGTTGCTGCCATCATGTTTTATATTCTGGAATTAATCATGGAAATTGTGCCTAATTATCCAACAATCCAAAAACCTAATTGTAGGCAATTTCCTGAGTTAACAATGGCTGGTTTTTCCGATGCACTGAGGCCGGATAAGTTTACCGGTGTGCACTTTAAGAGGTGGCGAGTATAAGGCCATGCTCGGCTTACTCATCCGAAAGTGTTCGAAGTTACCGATGGTTTACCCGAAGGAACTATATCTCGACCAAGATCGGAACAAGTTCAAGGAAAACAATACTCTCTTCGTCGGATGCGTTCTAAGTATTCTTGTCGATTGTCCGTGTGATGTGTACATGCACTTAACGGATGGTAAAGAGCTCCGGGATGCACTCGAATGCTAAGTTCGGTGCAACCGATGCGAAGCGATGAACTCGTACATCATGGAGAGCTTCCATGACATCGGGATGGTTAACAACCGTTACGTAGTCGAACAAGCTCATGAGATACGAGTGCATTGCGAAAGAGCTTGAACTCCTTAAGTGTGCCTTACCCGACAAGTTTGTGGCTGGATACATCATCGCTAAGTTGCCCCCTTCATGGAGGAACTTTGCCACAACTCTCAAACACAAGAGACAGGAGATATCGCTTGAAAATCTGATAGCATCTCTTGATGTTGAGGAGAAAGCTCGGGCTAAGGATAATACCGAGAAAGGAGAGGGTCGAGTCTAGCGCCAACATGGTGCGAAGAAACCCTACAGCAAGAACAAAGGGAATAACAAGCCCTCCTTCAATAAGCGTATGAAGACTACAGCCTTCAAGAAGAAGAAGATGATAAACAAAGCGGATCCGAGCCGCTTTACGTGTGGAGAGACTGGCCACTTTTCTAAGGACTCGTCCGAGAGAGGGCAGACCGCAAGAAAAAGGCGAGGCAAGTCAACACGGTGACCGCTAGCAATGCTGATGGGTACGGTAATCTCTTTACTCGTTCTTTCGGTATTTCAATCTCCATGTTGGTGGATTGATACAGAGTGCTAATGTTCATGTGTGTGCTGACATATCCATGTTCACTTCTTACCGGGTCGCCCGGGATTCTTCCGTCTTGATGGGGAATGGGTCACATGCTTCGTTCGTGGTGTTGGCACGGTAGATCCGAAGTTCACTTCGGGAAGATCGTGCGAGTCGAGGAACGTGCAGCATGTCCCTACTATGAACAAGAATCTCGTTAGCGGCTCCCTTCTATGCAGAGATGGGTTTAAGGTTGTTTTAGAGTCGAATAAAGTAGTTGTTTCCAAGTTTGGACAATTTATTGGTAAAGGCTATGAGTGCGGAGGCTTGTTCCGCTTTTCGCTTTCTGATTTCAGTAATAAGTCTGTGAACCATATTTGTGGCAATGTTAGTGATGATACCAGTGTTTGGCATTCTCGTTTATGTCACATTAATTTTGGTTTAATGTCTTGGCTATCCAGTTTAAGTTTAATTCCGAATTTCACCATTGCCAAAGGTTCTAAGTGCCATAGTTGTGTGCAATCAAAGCAACCTCGGAAGCCTCACAAGGCGGCCGAGGAGAGAAACTTGGCACCTCTAGAACTCATAAATTCCGATCTATGCGAGATGAATGGTGTGTTGACAAAAGGTGGAAAGAGATATTTCATGACATTGATTGATGATGCGACTAGATTTTGCTATGTTTATTTGTTGCGAACTAAAGATGAAGCTTTAGACTACTTTAAAATTTATAAGGCCGAAGTTGAAAATCAACTAGAGAGAAAGATCAAGCGTCTTAGGTCGGATCGTGGTGGCGAGTATTTTCCTAAAATCTTTGATGAATTCCGTGAGGAACATGGTATTATTCATGAGAGGACGCCTCCCTATTCGCCCCAATCAAACGGGGTTGCCGAGAGGAAAAACCGCACGCCGACCGACTTGGTGAATTCCATGTTAGCCACTGCTGGTTTATCAAAGGCATGGTGGGGGAGGCTTTGTTGACTTCATGTCATGTCCTGAATAGAGTTCCTAACAAGAATAAAGATAAAACCCCTTACGAGGAGTGGTACTGGGAGAAAACCATCACTTTCGTATTTGCGCACATGGGGATGTTTGGCGAAAGTCAATATTCCAATTACTAAGAAGCGCAAACTCGGACCAAAGACAAGTGGATTGTATCTTTCTAGGTTATGCTCCGCAGAGTGTAGGCTATAGATTTTTAGTAGTTCAATCGAAGTACACGATATGCATGTTGATACTATTATGGAATCTCGTGATGCAACATTCTTTGAGAATATGTTTCCTATGAAAGATATGCATAGCATTGCTAGAATTTCTACTGAGATAGTTCCTGAATCTAGTACATCTAATGAGTATTTTGAACAATCACATGAGATTGTTATTGAGAAGGATGACAATGAAGCTCCTAAACGGAGCAAGAGACGGAGGATTGAAAAATCCTTTGGTGATGATTTCATTGTGTACCTCGTGGATGATACTCCCACGTCCATTGCAGAGGCATATGCATCTCTAGATGCAGATGACTGGAAAGAAGCTGTCCATAATGAGATGGACTCGATTCTTTCTAATGGAACTTGGGAGTTGTCGAACGACCCCACGGATGCAAGCCTCGTAGGCTGCAAATGGGTGTTCAAGAAGAAGCTAAGACCCGATGGTACTATTGAAAAGTACAAGGCGCGGCTTGTAGCGAAAGGCTACACACGAGAGAAGGCGAAGATTACTTCGACACCTATTCACCTGTCGCTAGACTTACCACCATTCGAGTACTACTATCCATGGCTGCCTCCTATGGTCTTATCGTTCATCAAATGGACGTAAAGACAGCCTTTCCTTAATGGAGAGTTGGAAGAGGAAATCTATATGGATCAGCCTCGATGGGTTTGTAGTAAAAGGTGCAGAGAGAAAGGTGTGCAAGTTGCTGAAATCTTTATATGGCCTCGAAACAAGCACCTAAGCAATGGCATGAGAAGTTTGACGAACTTTGACTTCGTAGGCTTTGTTGTCAATGAGGCCGACAAGTGCGTTTACTATCGCCATGGTGGGGGCGAAGGTGTTATACTATGTTTGTATGTGGATGATATTCTGATCTTTGGTACAAACATGAAAGTAATACACGAGGTCAAGTCTTTCTTGTCAAAGAGCTTTGATATGAAAGATCCGGGAGAAGCCGATGTGATTACGAACATCAAGCCGATTAAGAACGAGAGTGGGATTACTCTAACGCAATCCCATTATGTTGAGAAGATCTTGAGCCGGTTCGGCTATATTGATAGCAAGCCTTCTTCAACACCTTATGATCCCAGTGTGACACTACGCAAGAACCGGAGGATTGCCATAGATCAATTGAGATATTCTTAGATCGTTGGCTCACTCATGTACTTAGCGAGCGCGACTAGACCCGACATCTCTTTTGCTGTTAGCAAGTTGAGTAGATTCATGTCAAACCCGGTACTCGATCATTGGCATGCACTTGATAGGGTCATGCGCTACCTATGTGGTACAATGAGTTATGGGATTCACTATTCGAGGGCACCCAACTGTGCTTGAAGGATATAGTGATTCGAATTGGATCTCAGATGTAGCTGATCTGTACGCCACAAGTGGGTATGTATTTACCTTTGGAGGTGGCGCAGTGTCATGGAGATCTTGCAAGCAAACCATATTGACGAGGTCAACTATGGAAGCAGAACTTATCGCCTTAGACACAACCACCGTTGAATCGGAATGGTTGCGTGAGCTCTTGATGGACTTGCCTCGTGGTTGAAAAACCTCGTTCCGGCAATCCTTTTGAATTGTGACAATCAAACCGTAATTGTCAAAGTGAACAATTCTAAGGATAACGCGAAGTCATCAAGACACGTCAAGAGACGTTTGAAGTCTGTCGAGAAATTGCGAAACTCCGGAGTAATAACCGTTACATATATTCAAACGAGACAAAAACTCGGCAGATCCCTTTACAAAGGGACTATCACGTAATGTGATAGAAAGTGCATCGAGGGAGATGGGTTTGAGACCCGTTGATGTTACGCCATAGTGGTAACCCAACCTTTGTGATCGGAGATCCCGTGAATTAGGACCCGGGAAGAACAAACTAGTGGTTTAATTGAGGAGAGTATTATGTAACCCTCTCTATGTGAAGATGCACAACTCTCGGTTGCTGTAAGGCGAGGTTGGCAACAAGCCTTAATGTGTTTATGTTGGCTATTTTAGCAAAGATGCTCGTCCTACAGAGCATTCTTGAAATAACACACCTATATAAGTCCGATTGTTAAACGTCACAATCTATGAGATTTGGGTGATCTCTAGTAAACTCATGAAGAGACCATGAAGTATGACGCATATGCTTCACCCGCGGGGTAGGCTACTGGCAGCCATGTACCGGTCATGACTTTGAGTGAAACCCTGTTCACGCAAAACTTGCAATTCAAGGCTTGGGCAATTGTTCAAGTGTGAGTGGATGTAGCTTAAGGTTCTAAGCGGAAGTTCAACTTAACGAGTCTCCGCTGAAACACTCGGTATATAAATAAGCAGCGAGTATTGGTAAATCTCTAAATGGGATTTGAGATCCGGTGGGGGATTGTTGAAATATTGGGCCCACTTTTAGTGGCCCAAATTAGATTTCAGTTTTTCCTATAAATCTCAAAGCCCACATAGTGGCAGCCTTGTGAGTTTGAGCCCAAGTTGGTGGCAGCTCACTAGGGAGTGGCAAGAGGTGGGAAGTTTAGTCCCACATGGAAAATTGGGAGGAAGTTAGACCACCTTATAAGGTGGGTTGTTCCACCACTAGTAAGTGAGTGAGAATAGGAGTGCTACACGCGCGCTCCTCCTCCTCCTCCTCGCTCGCTCGTCTCGTCTCGACTCGACACGTCACGTCCCGACGCGCGCCGCGCTCGTGGTGAGTGGATTGAGCCTCGAGCCGAGACTTTCCTTACTTTTTGCAGCTCAGGAAAACGAACAGAGTCCTAGACGGACGCGTCGCAGTTAGTCGGTTCGGGTCGCTCCCGGATCGTGGGCTATCCGTAACCGACTCGAAACGTTCGTGCGACGTGGGCGTGGCCCACGTTGCCTAGGGTTTCCCGAGCCTATATAATCTCCTGCCCGGCTACCGCGAAACACATCCAATACACGAGTTAGGGTTTCCACCTCTCTCGCTTGAGCCGCCATCATAGCCTACTCCATCCCGCGAGCCGACGTGCATCGACGAACGGGAGAGCAGGTCTCCGGAACCGCTCGTCCTTGCGATCCTGTACGGGAGAGGGCGAATTAGGTTTTTGGGAAGCGCTCTGCGTGACTGCTCAAACTCTTCATCACGGGTCGCCTTCCGTCCAAGTCGGGCGGTGCTGCCTACCGTCGTCTTCAACGCCGTCTACTTCGGCCCGTCGTCAACAACGTTGTCATCAACAACGTTACTGCTGCGACATCGTCTGCTACACCTCCACAGCTACCACCACCAGATCGGTACGTGCGACATATCTCGATCTGTTTAGCGATGGATGCTTTACCGTTTGCGCTGCTGCTACTCATGTTGATTAATGCATCTAGTATGTTTGAGTTTCACATGTTAGTAGTTGCTGCCATCATGTTTTATATTCTGGAATTAATCATGGAAATTGTGCCTAATTATCCAACAACATTCACATGTTGCTCTCGTTAATACTTGAAATTTCATAGAGATTTTAAACGTCGGATTATCTAGCTTGAAAAAAGGGTGTCCTATGTCGTCGTGTTTGTCAATACCATACTTATCCATTTTGTTCGGATGTCAATAACTCTGATCACTCCTATTCCTCTTAGTCCGCTTTTGTTCATCTGATTTATTTGGATTCGATCGTCCTCCTTCATTTCCCATAGGCTTGACTTGATAAAAAAAGTTGAAGAAGGGGAGGAGTAGGAGATAGCCGGCAGCAGCTTGAAGGTCAGTGGGGCCGGCAACCGGCAGGTGGCCACAATTTGATTCCCCGAAGTGGCATTTTGCAGCCATTAGCTAATACGGCAGTACAACTAAGGCAGCAAGCGGCAACGGGCCTTTCTTTCATGCTCCAAGTGCTTTTATTTCAGTTTAATTTTGTGTCTAAATCTTGTAGTACTGTCATGTGTTTCGGTTTGTCTAACATGTCAAAGTGCATGTGTTACTATAAAAAGGGACATAAGAGAATCATGTTGAGTACCCTGTCTTATAATTTTTCGTATTAGCCAGAGTACTACGTACACACGTTTTGCAAATGGATCACACGTCCCCTTAAATCACAGACGCCACCTAGCAAGAGTACGCAGAGAATTAAATGTTTTACACAACTTACATGACACCATGATGAGATGAAACCACATCCAGCGATCCATACATCTGCTCGATCATTGGTGATCGTCATCGGCAAGTCGCACTAGCACATGAGATCAACGCCGATTGGATGGCTCTCTAGCGCGGTGGAATGAGGGTAAAATCGAAAATAATAAATAACTCACCATCATCACCTATTGCAATTTTATAGTAGAGATAGTTCTCTTTTCTCTCTTGCTCGTGAAAAAATGAACAAGACAATCACCGAGCATGTAAGCTGCAGGTGCATATATGTGTAAGCTGAATTCAAGAGATTCTCGGAAACAAAACTAAACACAATAGTAGGAAATAAACAGCTGAACGCGTACGTGTATATTATAATAGGAGATCAGAATATTCCCATAGTATCTCTCATTACATAGTGCATACACATATATAGACACAGATCGGATTTGGTAACATATATACCTGTATACGATCTATATACCCAGCTTACAGCTGCTGGATTACTCTTCTGTTCATCTATATATAGAGTACTCTTATAGAATAATCTATATCCTTGTGTGGCAAACCATGCATACTCGCTCTACGTATACTTTGAGCTATATACCTCGCGACATTCTACTTAAATATATGTGCGTACGTATGATCGTGGCCGCGTATACCCATCAGTTGTTGGTGTTGCCGTTCCTGGTGTCGTTGGTTGCCTGCTCTGGCCGGCACCCCCCGGGACGGGCACACGGAAGACTTACGTGGCCGTGGGAACCTTCAGCTTCCGGCGCTTTTTTGGCCGCTGGCGGGCACGGCGGCTCCTGCTTCGGTGGGGGCTTCGGCTTCGGGGGGCACCGCTTCGGGCACGGCGGGTTCCGCGGAGGGGTTGGCTTCGGCGGACTGGGCGTTGGCGTTGGCGTTGGCTTTGGCGGCGTAGGGGTCGGCGTCGGCGTGGGCTTTGGCGGCGTCGGTGGCTTCGGCTTTGGCGGCGTGGGCTTCGGCTTCGGCTTCGGTTTAGGTGGACCCGGTTTGGGCCCGGGGTGGTTGTGGAAGCATTTGTGCCCGCATGCTTTGAAGCAATCCCCCTGTTTATCTGTGAATCAAAGCCAGAGTGATGCCGGTTATACGTACGAGTAAGCAAGTAAGACGAATGCATGCTGCTTCTTCGAAGAGTGAAGTGATACGTACATGGCGGCAGCTTGAGGCAGGTCTCTGCGATGCACATCTTGTAGCACACCGGCGGCAGGTCCTTGTAGCAGTCCACGATGCACTTCTTCTTGCACGTGAAGTAGTCCTTGCCGCCGTCGCTGCTGTGGCTATTGTCGTCGTCATCGTCGTCTTCATCTTCGTCCTCATCGTCGTCGTCCTTCTTATCGTCCTTGTCGTCATCCTTGTCCTTGTCTTTATCCTTGTCCTTGTCGTTGTCATCGTCATCCTCGTCCTCGTCCTCGTCATCACCCTTGTCGTCATAGCTGTCGGAGACGTTGGCGACAGCACCATCGGTAGAGTGGGCGGTGCCTGTGGCGGCCGCTGCACCGTCGTCGACGGCTATGTGGGCGGCAGGTTCGGTACGGTTGGCGGAGCGGAGAGGGGCGTTGGGGTAGCTGTCGCACTTGTCCATGCAGGTTGAGTAGCACTGCCAGCACCCTGCTTCCTTTTTGGCTTGCGGGTCGTCCGCCCCCGCCGTGGCGAAGAGCGCCGCCACGGCCAGGAGGACGGCGATCTTGGCCGCCGCCGCCATGGAGACCATGATTTCCCCGATGAGGGTGTGTGTGTGGAGATGGAGATCGATCGATGGAGTGTGGCTGGCTTTGCAGAAGAATGGCGGTATATATAGGGCGCGTACCTATGTTATGTTCTCGCTAGCCAGCTGCGGTTCGCTACCAGTGTCGTCGTCATGCACGCAGATCGAGTGCACGAGACAGTGTGAACAGAATCGGTTGGAGCTAGGCCTGGAGATGCAGCATGCTTCCGGCAACGATGTACCTCCATGCTTAATTTGCTCGCGTTAGTTTCGCATGCGTCGCGCATGAATCCTTTTTTTTTCGATCGCCAGCTTAATTATTAAGTTCGTGTGCGGCTTGAACTGCTCGAACAAATCTGTTAACTTGCCGTAGACAAAAGACAGATACATCATCAGCCTCGATAGGAGGATCTCCGTTACAGTTTTGCCTAGCTATGTATAAAAAGAACGTACGTTCTACTCATTAGTAGTCTGGTATTCAATTTATTATTTGGTAGTAATACTGTACGACGATCAACGAACCTTCATTCTCTCAACAGTTCATATGCTCATCTCTAAAGAACATGGCTACCAAAATCTTTTACTACTCCTTTAGCAAGGAAAGTCGTGTAGATCCACTACTTTTTTTTTTGAAAAAGAGATCCACTACTTCTTTAGCAAAACGTTCATACTTGCTTCTCGGATCCATTAAATTTCCAAAGCACTGATTAGACTTCAGTATGTTGCTTGTTTTTTAACATCTTCAGTATGTAACTTTGCTTGGCCATTCTCATATGATCCAAGCATAATTCCCAAACAGGATAAGGCCTCTTTAAAACTACACTTTTGCTAGGGAAATTTGGAGAGAAAATAAAGGAATTCCTAGGAGGGGTGATTGCAAAGAGACGAAGCATACTAAATTGCACATTTGAGAGCCAGATTTGCACGATTAACTATGCATAAACTTTAGGAAATTTCTAAAGAGCGAACATTCGATTTTTAAAACATAGAGTGAAGGAGTTTTCAACTGTTGGATTTTAGAAGCAATGATGGATGACAACTGTCGGGATCTCACATTGTAAGGATCTCACATTGTTAACTGATCCTCTTCGCAAAATATTCGTTCAATATTGGCGTCCAAAATAAAGTGCATGTTAAGTTACAATTCGAGGCTAAAAAGTGCACAAATAAGAACCTACATGTTCGAAAATATTGGATAACTATACCTTCTATGTTTGACATTCATTAAGAGAGATATTTTGTCGATGCTACTCGAACATGTTTATCATGTTATGCAGAAAAAAACATTGTGCATATGCGGAATACTTGCAGTGACTAGTAAAATTGCAAGTGCAACAGAAGTAATCTTATGAATTTATTTGCCAATCTTTGCCACCTCATCCTTCTTGATTTTTTTACTCGGACGACCGTGAGTAACTAATGCAAACATGACATAAACATATTTCAAGCACAAGAAGTCTATAATTTACATATACAATTATATGGATCATTGAGGTACATATAGTTTATGTATACAACTTTGTAGTTTATAAATTTGAAGAAAATTCGTAGGTTTTGATATTCTTAATTATTTAAAATGACACCATTCAAATATATTCACAAAGTTCACAACACAGTCGATAACAAACTCTTTATACTAATATTTCAAATGAAAAATATATAACTTTCATTGTACATAAAAATGTAAGGTCTATGCCTCTGTGGTTGGTTTACAAACAAATGTCACACGTGACTCTCTTTTATTAATTCGTCAGTATAACTAAACATTGGATAACTATACCTTCTATGTTTAACATTTTTTAAGAAACATGTTTAGTTTATGCTAGTTGGATGTGTTTTTTACGTCGAATAACGCTATATGCATCTGAAGTTCTGGATTACTTCTAGTGATATATGATCAATGACTTTCCTACACACTGAAACACGTGTAAACACATGCATTTTCATAAGGGGGAACCATATAACACATTATATTAGTGGACGGAAGAAGTAATTAGGAAACATCTTGTGCGCCTCTTACGTCACACAAACAACCAACATGGTGGTGAAATTGGTCATTTGGAGTGGACGTAACGAGATCCATGTGAGTTGACACACATGCCACGAACACATCCTGAAACTGACATTGACTAGCATCTTTGCACATGATACTCAGAGTTTTAGAGGTACACTTTTTTCCGTACTTTTCTCTTTTATTAATCCATCTTGGGTAGTTGTACTTGATTTAAATATAACAACTATATGTTAATTGGCTATGGGATTTTTTAAGTCAATGATCTAGGCAGTTGATGTAAGGACATTTAGATAAACACTTGTCAGGATGCCAATATTGAGTGAACGTTTTTCAGAGTGGATTGGTTAGGAGTTGCCATGTGGCATATGGACAATTGTCAATCACCGTTGCTTTTAAAATCTAATAGTTGGCAACTCGTTTGCATCATGTTCTTCGCATCTTATGATGTTCCTTTAGTTTTATGGGGGCATTTGTAAAGTTATACTTGCAAGTGTCAAAGATGACTATTTTTGTTACTAATACTGCAATTTATATAAGTTGAACTTGCTACAAAAGGAATTTGTGTTTCCAAACGACGCAAAACTAGATTGATTTATGTGATGGGAAGGATAGATATACTAATTCGGTGTACCCTTTGGTACAAAATTGAAAAACTCACAATGATGGAATATATTGTATTTGCTACTTCGTTGTACATCCCATTTTGTACTTAATCTATCTCTAAATTCTAGAAAAAAATCGCTTTCGAACTCTCGATGCCTGAGCTAAGCCTAGCTTGGCATCAACCATTCGGTATCACATGGCCGATATTGTGCTGCTCGCCCCCCTGCATCCCTCCGCTACATAGCTCTTTTGGCACGTGTCCCGGCACACCGCCATCATCTTGCTGTCCGGGTGGAGCTGGCCGCACATGGACAGGACGCACGAGTGCTCGCAATCTCCTCCGCTGCGAGACGTCGCCGCCGCCGCAGGGCGGCCGGAACATCTGTGGTAGCAGGAGAACTGGCAGAACCAGAACTCCTCCCGCGGCACGCACTGGTCGAAGCACGCGTCGAAGCAGGGCCTGCCCACGCCGCCGCCGGCAGCGATCACCGCCGATCCAACGAGCAGCAAGATCGCCACGACACGTCGCATACCGCCGCCCGTGCTGATGTCCATTGCAACCACGCTGAGATCGCAGAGACACGGCAGTCTGCAGGGATGGATTCGTCGACTGGGTTTTGCTTTGAGCGGACAGGGTCGCTGGTTTATGCAATCAGTGGCTGGGTAGCGCGCTAGTGGTTGGTCAGCCGCTATAGAATATTGGAGCGCCGGCAGCTCATCGGCTCATGGTTTGAGTGTGACCGCCACCGTTCGGGGAGGAAGCAACCTGCAACAACTCCCCGTCGTCTCATGCTCATGTTGTTATGTGGACGCAAAATCAGGTATCCGGTTGGAAATTCTCTGCTTTTTTTTTAGGGTTGGAAATTCGCTGCTACGACATGGCCAAGATCCTAATCAATAGGGGCGATGGCCCAACTTGCCTGACGCAGAGATAAGGGGCCGACGACCGATGAACATTGCAAATGGGTCGTGTGGCCCAATAATAAAGATTTGTTTTTATGTATTTATTACATTTGATAAATTGTAAAATGCCTAATTATTTTTACACATAATAATAATGGGAAATATTTTTGGGCCGTGAACATATTCAAACCCATGAGAATACTCCTATTTGAATTCTTGAGTAATTTTCGGAATACTTTTTTAAAACCCGTGAACATTTTTTTCTAACCGCGCATACTTTTTTGAATTCATGAACGATACTTTCTTTGAACCCAACATATTTTGAATTCGTGAATGTTTTCTACATGGACTCTTTTCAAAATATATTCTTTTCCAAAAAATGATTTCTACAAATTAACAAAGAAGAAACTCAAAAGGAAAAAATAGAGAGAATAATGGAAATAAAAAAGAAGCGAGAAAAAAGAAAACACGGAGAAAATAGGTAAAGCAAAAAAAAACATGAAAATCAAACGTAGCTTATATATTGGGCCCAGCCCACGAACCGAACCCCTTTAGGCAGGAGTGATCCGATCCTACTGAGCGAGGGAGTGAGAAATATGATGTTTTATCTTTCGATTTGTCTCATTGGTGCAATTTAGATTTTTTCATGTAAATTCTCCATGGGTCTCAATGATGTCGACGCGTCGAGTCGAATGAAAGCCTCCTAACTCCATCTTTTGATCCCGTCAAGTCGTCTTGGAGCGGTCGTCACTTGACCAATGCCAATGAGCTAGTGGTGTTTGCATCTCAAGCATTGACATCTCTTGATCCAGTGGTTTGTTCTTCAGTGTCTTGGCATGTTTTATCTCTTGTGATATGTTTGTTTTGGCTCCTGGTTCTTTAGTCTCACACCTTTGTTCTCGTGATGTTCTTTTTTTAAAAGAATTTTCGTGTGATGTTCTTGTATGTCGGTCCTTTTCAAAGCATCGATTTAGTAATCTGCTATGGGAGGTGTGTGTTCCAGGTCACATTGTTTTTGATGGTCTCATTGTAGGACGATATGTGTGACTTTTCAAAAATATTCGAAGCTATTTAATCTTGTGTAGGTTTGATCTTCTAAAGTTTTATCTCGAGACGTAAGGAGCTAAGACAACGAACGAATGCTAGGGTGGATTTTGGCATAGGTAATTTTACACTTTTCCGATATACCTCTACCATATGATAGCTTTGAGTGAGAGACTGCTTAGTACTAGCATAAGAGGAGTCTTGGATGTGAAGAAGACATTGCTTCATAGGTTATTGTGTGGGAATGATTGTTACACAACGATGTTTCTGTCCAAACCGTACATGAGCATGTGATCCTAGAGATTAGTGCTTTGCACCCGCGGACTCGGTAGGGGTGGCAATACTTGAAAACTGCGGTTCATGTGATGATTTTCGAGTACAGAGTCTCAATATCTAGAGTGAAAAGTTCTAGATCTAGCCTTCATTGATTGTACATGGTAGTGGCGATATCCCTCTTGAAGGCACTGTATGGAGATTTCAGATTTATCCTAGGTGGCTAGGTGAAAACCTAGAACCTTTGATTCGATGACGATAAAACTTATGAAATGTCCCTTTCTTCGAGGTGTCACTTTTGAAGAACCTCTTTTGTATTCCGGGTTTGTCTTGAGGTGGTTTGGGCCCGGCTCTTGCGAGTGATTGATCCTTGTGGTTGGATACTTTTTATTTTTACTTTTTTGGCCATATGCATTGATGTGGGCATTATCCTTCGGGTACCTGACATTAGTCTACCTCCTTTGGCCCAACTAGGGGCCCACGAAGATTGACCAACAGCCAAGGTGGACCCATACGTCGGTTCTAGCAAAGGACACCTACTAGAAGATGGATTCTTGATGAACAAGGAAAGAAGACACCGTACAAGGAAAGACTAAAATGGATCTCGTTGTAACCTAGTCGAGCTCGGGAAAGACTCTCGGGACATGGCCCTGCTATATAAAGGCCGAGGAGAGGGTCAGTCGAGACAAAACTTCAATACCTAGAACCACCGCAAGGTTAGAGCTAGAAATCTAGAATCTTTGACCCTCGACGAGTCAACCAAAGCAGCCTATCGGCTACCCCATTGTAACCCGATATATTCAGTAATCAAGATCAGACAAGCAGGAAGTAAGGGTTTTACCTCATCGAGGGCCCCAAACCTGGGTAAATCTCTCTCCCCGTTTGTTTGGTATCCGATGTCTCGTGCTAGCATGCAGGATTCTGTCAACCCTAAGCACCTCATGGTGAGCATTGCCGAGGAGCACCCTCGTCAATTGGCGTCGTGTGTGGGAAACCTGCTGGTACAAGGCACTTCATCGGTTGCTCCGATCGTGTCGACCACGACTTCACTGGCATTGCCGACACCATCATCGGCTCCTTCATCGCCAAGCTTGAGGAACTCGATTTGTTTCGGGTCCTTCCAGTTTACTCCACACACCGACTCGTCGCATTCGGCTTTCTCATGCCTACGCGGCGGGTTAGACACGATGTTCGGGAGCGTTCACTACTGCGTCGACTCTGAGGGCATCCTTCGGTTGCCTGATCCGTTCGCCCCCAACACATCAAGAACTGCGGCTTCATCGACTGTTGCATCGACCGCTTCATCCCTGATCACAGTCGATCTATCGACTCCAACGTCTTCGCCATCGACATCTTCACGTCGTTCCACGTCATCTATGTCTGTTGGATCTGACGATTCTGCATCATCGAATCTAACATCGTACTACTGCCTCAACTGCGACACTAGGCACGGGCTAGGCTCGGATGACACGCCTTTCATCTGCAGCGCCAAGTACTCCTCCGACGAAGAAAGTATCGACAGCATCGCCAGGGCAACCACCTGGAGAGTGGCACATCACCAAATTTATGCTATCCTAAACCCTGTTAACGGAGGCGAACCCTCCGAAGGCGAACATACCCCACGTGTCAATCGTGGCGGACGCCGCAATGTTGAAGCTAGCGCCAGCAACGACGATAGCGCTTACACCATCACTGAGGAAGAGTGGGAGATTGCTCGTAGTGCCATAGCCAATAACACTCGAATTCCCTCTGGAGCTTCGGCAGGAACCCTCAACGCGTATCACGGTATTCTAGAGAAGAATTGGGTTCGATTAGCAAATGAACAAGCTGACCTCAATCAACGCCGGCAGGCAGCCGATCAATCAAGCGAGCGACGAAGGGCGTTGCCTTCGTATGGAAGCGCGTCTTGTAGCAACCAAGGCCCATGGAGATTTTTGCCACTAATTCCTCGCCTTTCAGAAGCCGATGCAAGGGAGATCACTTCGAATCTCTCCAACTCTTTCATGACTATGGACACCGCACATGGTTAGGCCAAAAACTGTCGAAAGGGCAACAACTAATCTTGCATCTTATTTGATCAACCACCAGCCAACACCCAACGATCCAATGGCGCAAGATCATCGGGGCACTTTGGAAAGCCTCGCGATCCTCGGGGATAAACTCACCCCTAGGAAGGAGAAAACTACGCATCAAGGCAGTGGATCTAAGCATCATTCAAAAGATGCCCACGATGATATTACACAGGGTAAGATCGAGAAAGCCCGCCGCCGGCATGCTACAAGGGAAGGCTATGATAGCGACGATTCCGAAGAAACCCAGGAGTACGATGGTGAACTTCGGGGTGCGGATTTTCTAAGCCACAGGATTCGGGAGGCGATGCCACTGAAAAGATTCAAGCCTACCCCTACCGATGCCGCCTAATATGATGGTCAATAGGAGTCGAGGTCCTGGATAGATGATTATCTGCAAACTGTGATCTTACACAAGGGAAACAAAATAGCGGAAATGCAACGCTTATAGCTCTACCTGAAAGATTCGGCACGAGCATGGCTAAGAGGTCCGCCGAAGGGATCCATCAGGTCCTGGGAAGATCTGGTCGATGCTTTCGTCAAGAATTTCCAGGCCACATACAGGAGGCCCATTGGGATCGAAGAATTGCGCCACTGCCATCAGAAGTCGAAGGAATCAATGCGCGCGTACATTGGACGTTTTACTAAACTTCTAAATGCTTCTTAAGATGTCTCCATCGATAGAGTGATTGATGCCTTCAGTGACGGCATCCGGCGAGAATCCTATATCGAAGAACTTGGCCGAAAGAAGGCGAACACTATTACCAAGCTTATGGAGATTGCCAATAGTTGGGTTGATGGAGAAGACAACGTGCGGAAGCCACGCCCACACAGTGACAATGAAGACGATGACCATAAGCATGACTTAGGTCATCGATGTGATCGCCACAAAAAGAGAAGAGATCGTGGGTATGAAACCTTCGGTGACACCAACATTGTAGCTGTCGGATACTCTGATCGACGTGATGATCGGTATGACGATCAGCGCGGTGACAGATGCGACGATCGTTGGGACGGCAACATCAACGGTTCCGGGGGTAATCGAGGCAATTACATGGAATGACCGCCATGGGTCCCGGAGTTACCGTTCGATGATCATTTAAACGCTCCTTGTTACATACACGCGTACATCGACCCCAAGGACAACACCAAAAAGTCAAGTCACTTGCTCAGGGACTGCCGATAGTTTCTTGATCTTCAGAAGTTTTACGAGTTGAGTAAAAGGTAGGCGCAGATCCCGAACCCACCACCGCCACCTCAGCATCAAGTTCAACAAGTTCAAACTCGTGCCTCCAATGAAGCTTTTCCTCCACCTCGAGGGAAGATGAGCATGACTCATAAAACTGGCATCTCAAGAAGAGATATGAAAAAGCTTACGCAAGAAATTAATCTTGCGGAAGGCACCATGGTAACGTCCCCGAATTCATCGACTGGTCCGCGCAAAGCATGTTGTTCAGCAGAGCCGACCATCCGATGTCTATTCCAAGGCCAACCCATGCAGCTTTGGTAGTCAAAGCACAGATCAGAGGATTCAGCATGAGCAAAGTATTCATGGATGGTGGAAGCGGATTGAATCTGATATTCGCAAGCACAGTCAAAAATATGGGCATTACAGCTGATATGTTACAGGAGTCTGATACATGTTTCCATGGCATTGTTCCAACCTTGCCAGCATACCCTCTCGGCAGGATATCCTTGAATGTAGTCTTCGGGAAACCCGACGATTTCAGGAAGGGAAGGGTCGAGAGTTCGAGGTAGTGAATTGGAAATCATAGTACCACGCTATCCTTGGAAGGCCAGCTTACGCCAATTTCATGGATGTACCGCACTACGCGTACTTAAAGCTAAAGATGCCAGGCAACAACAGGACCAATATCACGGTTCACGGAAGCTTTTCTCGTTCAGACAATTGTGATCGAGAATTCTATAAGATTGCCGCTAAGTTTGGGATAAAGCAGGAAGTTAAAGCTATAGACTTTTCTCCCACGCAGTTAGCTCTTCAAGGCAAGGATTCTAAGCTTAAGGAGGTAGACGGCGGCAACAAGACGAAGAAACAACTTGACGAT